>NC_135234.1:409376203-409591203 GCF_051348905.1 Ranitomeya variabilis
AACTTTTGTCCCACCCTCCCCCACTCCCTTATATTGGTTAATGGGGGTGAATGGTCATACTAACTGGCAGATAGATGTAAATGTGTAAATTATATCTAAAAATAATATATATATACACATATACACACACATACACTAGATGGTAGCCCGATTCTAACTCATCGGGTATTCTAGAATACGTATGTAGTTTATTTATGAAGATTTTAGAATAATACATTGAATACAAAGGATTCGGCTGGCCGCGACCAATTAGCGAAGCGTGGTTCAAATCCCACGCCAATTTGCAGCCGGACTGCGCCTGTCACTGATTGTTCGCGGCCGGCCATGTAGTATATTGCAGAGCCACGTAGTATATAGCACAGCCACGGAGTATATAACACAGCCCACGGAGTATATAACACAGCCCACGGAGTATATAACACAGCCCACGGAGTATATAACACAGCCCACGGAGAATATAACACAGCCCACCGAGAATATAACACAGCCCACCGAGAATATAACACAGCCCACCGAGAATATAACACAGCCCACGGAGTATATAACACAGCCCACGGAGTGTATAACAGCCCACATAGCATATAACACAGCCACGTAGTATATAGCACAGCCCACGCAGTATATTGCACAGCCCACGCAGTACATTGCACAGCCCACGCAGTACACTGCACAGCCCACGTAGTATATTGCACAGCCCACGTAGTACATTGCACAGCCCACGTAGTACATTGCACAGCCCACGTAGTACATTGCACAGCCCACGTAGTACATTGCACAGCCCACGCAGTACATCATTGCACAGCCCACGTAGTACACTGCACAGCCCACGTAGTATATTGCACAGCCCTCGTAGTATATTGCACAGCCCACACAGTATATAGCAATGTTGGCATCATATCCCTGTTAAAAAAAAGAATTAAAATAAAAAATAGTTATATACTCACCTTCCGTTGGCCCCCGGATGCAGGTGAAGCGGTTACCGATGCTCCTCGCGCGCTCCGGTCCCAAGAGTGCATTACGGTCTCGCGAGATGATGACGTAGCGGTCTCACGAGACCGATACGTCATCATCTCGTGAGACCGCAATGCATGGAGCGGTCACCGGAGCGTCGCGAGGAGCGGGAAAGGCCTGTTCCTGATCCGGGGGCCGACGGACGGTGAGTATATAACGATTTTTTATTTTTTTTAATTATTTTTAACATTAGATCTTTTTACTATTGATGCCGCATAGGCAGCATCAATAGTAAAAAGTTGGTCACAGGGTTAATAGCAGCTGTAACGGAGTGCGTTACACCGCGGCATAGCGCGGTCCGTTATCGCTGCCATTAACCCTGTGTAAGCGCCGAGTGGAGGGGAGTATGGAGCGGGCACTGACTGCGGGGAGTAAGGAGCGGCCATTTTGCCGCCGGACTGTGCTCGTCGCTGATTGGTCGTGGCTGTTTTGCCGCGACCAATCAGCGACTTGGATTTCCATCACAGACAGAGGCCGTGACCAATGAATATCTGTGACAGACAGACAGAAAGACGGAAGTGACCCTTAGACAATTATATAGTAGATAATATGCGTTCTATTGTATCCATACTAGTCATAGACTTTCTATTGAATCCGGGCTCTGCGCTTTGTGCACAATCAGGCTGCCTTTTGAGTTGAGCACTTCACACACACTGATCTGCTTGCAATTAAAATAAAATAAATAAAAATATATACACAGTATATTTTATTTATTTATTTTCATCCTAATCACAAGCAGATCGGTTTGGGGTGAAGTACTCTTACATATACACATTGCATTAAATAGGTCAAGCTCCTAAGTTAGAAGTCCATCCACATTTCAACATGGATTTTTAGGGGTTCCACAAATTATTGTTTAATTCACCTATTGTCTTTTTCCATACTTACAAGTACTGCTAAGCTGAAATCATGTGCAAGTGTTTGTAGTTCCTTTGCTATATACATCATAACAGCCATTCCTAGAAAAAAAAAAAATGTTTTTTTTTTTTTTTTTTTACACAATTCTAACCCTAGAAATGTAAATAGAAATTAAATAAACCCACCTTCTGTCTGTTTGCCCCCCAGTAATGGGTATATGACTGCACACGCTGAATCAACCACCACAAGTCTAAGTGTTTCTCCAGATCTTAGTAGCTAAAAACAAAAAAGGGTAATTATTTATAGCTATATAGCTTTCACATGCACATATGTGAAAAATACCAGACATCTACATTTAACCCCTTAGTGACCGAGCCAATTTTGACTTTACTGACCAGGCCAAATTTTACAATTCTGACCACTGTCCCTTTTTTTAGGCAATAACTCTTGAACGCTTCAATGGATCCTACTGATTCGGAGACTGTTTTCTTGTGACATATTGTACTTCATGTTAGTGGTAACATTTCTTTGATATGACTTACATTTATTTGTAAAAAAAAAAATAATCTGTCAAAAATTTTGAAAATGGAGCAATTTTCAAACTTTAAATTTTTATGCCGTTAAATTGGAGAGATATGTCCCACAAAATACTTCATAGAAAACATTTCCCACATGTCTACTTTACATCAGCACAATTTTGGAAACATGATTTTTTTTTTGGGTCAGGAAGGGTTAAATGTTGACCAGCGATTTCTCATTTTTTCCCAAAAAAATGGACAAAAACATTTTTCTTTGTACACCTGAACCCAATCGAGATGGTTTGGGGTGAGCTGGACCACAGAGTGAAGGCAAAATGGCCAACAAGTACCAAGCATCTCTGGGAACTCCTTCAAGATTGTTGGAAGACCATTCTCAGTGACTACCTCTTGAAGCTCATCAAGAGAATGCCAAGAGTGTGCAAAGCAGTCATCAAAGCAAAAGGTGGCTACTTTGAAGAACCTAGAATATAAGACATATTTTCAGTTGTTTCACATTTTTTTGTTAAGTATATAATTCCACATGTGTTAATTCATAGTTTTGATGCCTTCAGTGTGAATGTACAATTTTTCATAGTCATGAAAATGCAGAAAAATCTTTAAATGGGAAGGTGTGTCCAAACTTTTGGTCTGTACTGTATATCTATTCTATCTATTCTAACCTGTCAGTGTGATTTTACTGTATGCGGCACATAAATTGCCGGCTTTTCAAAGGACATCGGTGCGTAAAAATCAGACAGCACTCGCATGGTCAGAGTGCTGTGCAATTTTTTTCTCGCACCCATAGGCTTGCATTGGCGAGTCTAGGTTACAATCGCAGCATGCTGTGATTTTACATGCACACCGAATACAACTGAGAAAATAAACGCTGATGTGAGCTGCCCCATAGATTAACACTGGTCTGAGTGCTTTTTGTGATGCTTCGCGCATAGTACTCGTCTGTATTCTACGGTAGTGTGACGCCAGCCTTCATCATATGCTCCAGTGCTGTAAAAAAAAAAATAATTACAAAAAAACCCTGCGAGGGTTCTCCTGTATTTTTGATAACCAGCCAGGCAAAACTCACAGCTGGAGGCAACCCTCAGCTGTCAGCTTCAGCCAAGGCTGGTTAACAAAAATAGAGGAGTCCCCACACTGTATTTTTTAATAATTTAAATAATTTTTAAAAATGGCATGAGGTCACCCCCATTTTTGACAACCAGCCTTGCTAAATCAGGCAGCTGGGGGCTGGTATTCTCAGGCTGGTAAGGGGCCATGGATATAGGCCCCCCAGCCTAAAAATAGCAGCCCGCAGCTGCCCAGAAAAGGCACTTCTATTAGATGTAGCAGTGGCAAGTGGCGTTCATATTTGTGGGGTTGATGTCACCTTTGAATTGTCAAGGGACATCAAGCCCTTGATTTACTAATGGAGAGGTGTCTATAAGACACCTATCCATTACTAATCCTATATTTACATGGTAAATAAAGACACAACCAGAATAAAGTCCTTTATTAGAAATAAGACTAAACACAGTTTTTCTACAGCAGAACTGATAGATGTGCCTTTTCTGGGCAGTTGCGGGCTGCTATTTTTAGGCTGGGGGGGAAATATACATTGCCCCTTTCCAGCCTGAGAATACCAGCCCCCTGTCGGCTTTAGCAAGGCTGGTTGTCAAAAATGGGGGGGACCCCATAATTTTTAAATTATTTATCTAAATAATTAAAAATACGGCATGGGGACCCCTCTATTCTTGATAACTAACCTTGCTGAAGCTGACAGCTGAGGGTTGCAGCCCCCAGCTGTAAGTTTTACCTGGCCGGTTATCAAAATTTTTGTAAACTATTTATTTACAGCACAGGAGCGGCTGATGAATACTCCCATCCGCCGCTCCTACTCTCACTGTTATTAGCGGCAGCAGGTGTCAGCTGATGAGAGCTGCAGTCCCATCAGCTAACACCAGTGACCGGAGGTAAACTTTTTACCTTTGATCACAGCTGATCGCTCACGCTGTCTTCTGACAGTGTGGGAACCGCGGCTCTCTGACCGGTGGGGATGAATTCACTGCCGATCAGAAGTGCTACGCCAGTGTTTCCCACGCTGTCACTCAGAGTGGGAAACAGCGGCTTTTGTGCTGTGTATGTTTGGCTATATTTGGCGATTTAATCAACGATTAAATCGGCGAATGTTGCAAATTTGGCGATCGTGAGCCAAATCGAACATCGAAATATTCGCTCATCTCTATTAAAGATATGATGTATCCATACATCCAAGGTCAGTAAGCACCTGCCGACCTCGACATACGGATACGTCCAAGTATGAGGTTGCCCAATAGTAGGCCAGACATTTAATTCTCTAATTCTATTTGTGCATAGCACTATCATATTTGTGAACAATATATATGTATAGGCGGGAAAAAAACACCCCATTTCAGTTTTACATATAGGTCTGCAACATTTAAAGGGAATTGGTCAGCAGGTTTTTGCTATGTAGACTGCATGCTGTACAGGTTAAAATACTGATTTCAGGGATGCCTCTTATCAAGCGCCTTGGTTTTGTTTGCTTGCAATGATTATTTTAGCACCAAGAGCTTTTCATTGCTGGGCATAGCAACTGCCTCCTGGTCTTGCAATGCCTCCTGCTGTGATAAGCACCTCCCTGTGTATAGACTTTGTACATGGAGATCCTGGTGGGGGCAGGGTGACCGTTCTCAGCTCTGCTTTATTATAAGACAGAACGGCTACGCCCAGTAATCTGAGTGATACATTGTTGGATTCAGCTTCTCTTTGCCTACATCTGGCTGCTCTCAGATGAGGTCGCAAAAACCTTCTGATAGATTCCCTTTAACATGCTGATAATCTCCCGGTATAGAAATATTTTAATGATCGCTGAAAACACATAGGTCCAAGCTTATAATATTAAGGCTGGAGTAATTATGTTTGAGTCAATGTAAATTTTGTGACAGGAACTGCAATTTTTAGGTGGTCCTTGCACTTTTCAGATTTTTTTTTTTACATTTTATTATATTGTTCATGTATTTGCTTTTTTTTTTACATCAGGGGCACATGATAACTGAGAAACAATGGTTATTGTGTTTTCTATTGTCCCTATATTCAGATCAATCACATTTATGGCCCCTATAGTAACAATGGCTCCAGGTTACAATGTTTTTAACATACAAAGGTCTTTTACTGGGCAACTAATATTTAATACACAATTCCGCAGCCTGATTTTGTGACACATAAAATTATCGGCATGCACATTTTATGGTAAAACCCCGTATTTCCTTGCAGATTTAAACCTTCAAAGTATGTTATCAACTCTGCAGCATGTTAATTCGTTCAGGTTTTTTCTTTTTCTCATTTTTCACCCATTTAAATGAAAGCGAAAAAAGGCAAGTAAAAATGCATCAAAACTGCACGTTTTTATGCCCATTTTTGCCCATTAGAAATTAAGTGTAGTTCTTCTGCTTGTCTCATGTGCAACGCATTGCAGTAGCTTAGGTATCCATGGTTACGTCCACTTATCCGGTGACAGTCTTTAGTGGCTACTGCAATGTCCTGCACATGGGTAAGTGACATAGTGAATCAGAAGAACTATACTACATTTCTAATTGTTGGTGTTTGCTATTATTGCAGCTACTACATATTGGGATAGGATCTTGGAGATGGGAATACCCATCTAAGAACTCACTTTACAAAGTTGCTAGATACAATTCTGCCTGCAGTCATGATGACAACTAAAGAAACTAGTATCAATAATTTTGATGCCATAGTAGAGCCGTTGCCCAAGTTGCTGTCATAATTGCAGCAAGTTCTGTTACTCAAAGAATGGCAGGTGTTAGCAACGGCAGACAGAAAATGTCACAAAAGCAGTGTTATTTATGAAGTGATAATTGATCCCTTAAAGAACAAATTCTGTAGTTTATGGCAGCCTGAAGTCTCCAAATGAAAGTCGGATTACAGTCTGTCATAAAACAGTCCACACTGCGGTCACAGCAGGTCACTGGCTATTGATTGCAAAAAAGAACTAAACTGAGTGATTACAGTACTAACATTTCAGAACTTGCTAATATATTCACAATAACTATGCCTGGAAAGCTACACATTTTATCTGAATTAACCTTTAGACTCATTCATACCTGCTGGGAAAAGCTCTGTCTTAAATCTTGCAGTACATCTAAAAGTTTGTAGGCATCAAATATGCGGATCACCTGAATTCTTTCGAGACATGCAACCTGTAATCAAGAGGAAAGAAATGCTATAATGAAGTCATCTGTGATTTCTTCATCTCTTCTGCTACTGACGTCGGCGCATATCGCACCGCACTCGGGCCAAGTGCCCTGCAGGTGAGTGTAATAAAACTTATTTCTCTTATCTTTCAGCTCAGGAAAAAGAAAAAAAAAAAAAAAGGCATTTTTTTTTTAGGAAATTATAAGGGTTAAAAGTTGACCAGCCATTTCTCATTTTTCCAACAAAATTTACAAAAAAACATTTTTTTAGGGACCACCTCACATTTGAAGCGAGTTTGGGGGGTCAACATAACATAAAATACACAAAAGTGACATCATTCTAAAAACTGCACCCCTCAAGGTGTTCAAAACCACATTCAAGAAGTTTATTAACCCTTCAGGTGCCTCCCGAGAACTAAAGCAATGTGGAAGGAAAAAATGAACATCTTACTTTTTTCACAAAAAATTTACTTTGAACCAATTTTTTTTATTTTCACAAGGGTATCAGGAGAAAATGGACCATAAAATTTGCTGTGCAATTTCTCCTGAGTACGTCAATACCACATATGTTGGGGGAAAGTGTTATGATCTGGTGGTTTAGGAGCAACATGGAACGTGCTCTGGAGGAGGTGGTACCTTTACTGACCGCAGACCCTGAACTTAACACAACACTAGAAGTAGCCGTGGGATGTTCCTGTCACTCCCTAGACACCTCGTCACAGCCGGAGGACTAAATACCTCTAAAGATAGCTTTCCTGATTCTATCTTGCCTCAGAGAAAATCCCCAAAGGACAGACAGCCTCCCACAAATATTGACTGTGAGTGGAGAGGGAAATGACATACACAGAATGAAACCAGGATTTAGCAAAGGAGGCCAATCTAGATAGATAGGATAGGACAGAATACTGTGTGGTCAGTATTAAAATACTAGAAAAATCCACCACAGAGTTTACAAAAATCTCCACAACCTGACTAAAGGTGTGGAGGATAAATCTGCTTCTCCAGAGCTTCCAGCTTAACTGAATAAATCCACACTGACAAGCTGGACTAGAAAAAACATAGAATGTACTGAACTATTAAGTCCAAAACATATGGACTGCAAAGAACCAAGCCAGGTTTATCTTTGATGATCTGGTCAGAATAGCAGAGAAATCCAAGCAGAGATGTGAATCCAACCAGGAACATTGACAACTGGCACTAACTGAAGGATAGAGCCAGGCTAAATAGCCGAGCCCGAATAGACAATCAGTGGAAGCAGCTGCTGACAGCTAAATCCAAGGAGCAGCCGTACCACTTATAACCACCGGAGGTAGCCCAAGAACAGAACTCATAATAGTGCCACTTACAGCCACCGGAGGGAGCCCAAGAGCGGAATTCACAACAGGAAAGCCACTGTTTGGGCACATGGCAAGACTCAGAAGGGAGGGAGCACCGTTTGACTTTTTGAATGCAAAATTGGCTGGAATCAATGCTGGGCACCATGTCGAGTTTGGAGACCCCCTGATGTACCTAAACAGTGGAACCCCCCCCCAATTCTAACTCCAACAGCACAACCCTAAACATAACCATAACCCTAACCCCAACACACCCCTAACCCTAATCCCAACCCTAACCATAACCCTAACACAACCCTAACTCTAGCCCCAACCCTAACCCAATCCTAACCCCAACCCTAATCCTAGCCCCAACCCTAACCTAACGGAAACAGGGAAATACATTTTTTTTTTACTTTTATTATTTTTACCTAACTAAGAGGGTGATAAAGGGGAGATTGATTTACTATTTGTCTTAATTTGATCACTGGGTTAGGTCTATCACAGTGATCAAAATGAACCAATAGGAAAAATTTCCTATTGTTGCCAGGTGTCGGCTGGCAGATCTCGGCGGTGCCCACCATTTTCTTCCCGGAAGAAGACGCTGATGGCCGGGTGACAGGACTGTAGGATGTAGGAGGGTCCAGGGACCTCGGTGGTACTGGGGGGGGGGGGTTTCAGTGGAGCCCATTTCTCTCTCCTCTGATGTGATAGATTGTATCAGAGGAGAGAAATTAAATGGGAAATCTGACTTCTTTTTTTTTTTGCGGTCGCCGTTATTCCGTGAATAATGATGATCGCAACACTGGGGTTGGTAAAAACCGACCCGAATCATGTTCTCCGGGGTCTCAGTTACCCCCGGTAGCCGAGATCCCGGAGAATTTCCGACTCTGGGGGATGCTATAACCTTATTTCTCAGCGCCTTTAAAAAGCGGCAATGAGGTATAAGCACCATTAAAAGGCGTATCGGCGGTTGTTAAGGGGTTAAAAGTAAAAACAAAACAGTACTTCTAAAAGTGATTTAGATGCGAGTAAATACCCAGTAAAAAATCCCTAAGATACCCTGTTTCTGCTGCTCTTTTCGGTTTTGCGCCGCATCACTCCAATGCAGAGATATTTATATTTGTTCCAATTGGAGTGCAGTATGTGAAATTTCTGCTTGCACTGGTAATTTCCTCAGTCTTTTCCATGGGTGTGCGCTTTCACCCCATCTTTCCAGATGCTGCCAGTCACAGCTCAGCACCTGATCTAGGAGTTTCAGACACTGTCAAACTGTGATTGGCAGTGTCACAGAGGGGTAAAAAAAAAGTGTTGGCCCCCAGAGAAGAGTCTGAAGACACACCAGTTTATCTGCAAGAAGAGATTTCACATACTGAACTGCAAAAGCAACAAATGTGAATAACTGAGCAATGGAGTTACACAAGCCAAAAAGGAAAAGACATGCAGAATAAGGTGAGCTCAAGCTTTTTACACAGTATTCATTGCAATTTTTTTGAGCAAGTGACAGGTCCTCTTTCAGTCTGGACAAGAACACATTTATCAAGCCACATTTTAGATTACTTCCAAACTGAAACTTATTTCACATGCTGCTTACCTGCTCATCCTCCCGTTGGGTCTTGCACTGAATTAATTGCAGAAGCCGAGTACCAGTGAGGCCCCCGGTGGTGTCTATATAACACACTCTCTGCTGTAAACTGGTAGCAACATTTACAGCAATGCTCTGACACAACTAAAAGAACAAAAATGTATGCATTTTGTAGAAACAAATGTACGAAAAAAAGTGAAAAGAGTACGCAAATTTAATGTACCGTGCTTAATTTCTGCCATACTGAAAATCACAAATAAATCACATAAGCAGATTTGTAAAATAGCTCAAATGATTTTAAAAAACCCTTTCAAGTTACCCTTTCTTCCTCCCCCCAAATTTTTTTTAAAACCAAATTTCAAAGCTCAGCCATGCATTAGGTCCATATGTACAATAAGGTAATGGCTGTAAGTGAAATATAAATTTTGATCAATATAATTCATATTCTGAGACAGCCAAACAATTGCTAGAAACAGGTGTGCAATATTTTTGCTGAGCGTATTGCTCCCTAAAAACCATTGACAAAGAGTAGAAAGTACATTAAAAGTATAAACCAATACATGGCATCTGACAGTCTGAATGGGAATAATTGTTCTCCTGCAATCTACAAATTGCAGGTGGTCTATGCATACAAGCTTTTGCTGATTAACACTTTTCAAAAGTCCCTTCGACATATCACACCTATCTTTAATAACAGTTACCCATTAAAGGGGATGTGTTATTATTTATTCATATAGCACCATTAATTCCATGGTGCTGTATATGAGATGGGGCTACATCAAAATACAAATATCACACATCAGGTTTTTGGTTTTAGGCTAAAGCCGGCAAATTTGCAAAAAACGGATCCGGCGTAAATTTTGAAAAAACTGATGCACCGGATCCGTTTTTTAGCTAGATCCGGCGCATCCGGCTTTCTTTACTGCACATGGATTTTTGACTTCCTGATTCCGAGAGAGGGAGAGAGGGATTTTCCCATACCAGAATCGAAAACAAAGCTTCTGGGCATGCTCAATGTGAAAAAACGGATTCGGTAGCCGGAACCGTTCATTCACACATCCGTTCCATGCGTTTATTGACGGAAACGTCATTCAGGCTTTTTCGCCGCACAGAAAAAACGTTGCAGTAGATGTTTTTTGTGTCCGGCAAAAAAGCCTGAAGGGACGGATCCGGCACAAAACGGATGAAACGCATGCCCTTTAGGCACAATCCGCCGCTAATACAACTCTATGGGAAAAAAACGGATCCGTTTTTTTAAAAAACTGCCGGATTGTGCCTGAAACAAAAAACCTGATGTGTGAAAGCAGCCTTACAGTAAACAAACTAACAATGACAGACTGGTACAGAGGGGCGAGGACCCTGCCCATGCGGGCTTGCATTCTACAGGATTATGGGGAAGGAGACAGTAGGTCGGGGTTGCAGTAGCTCCGATGGTGTTGAGGTGGCCGTGTGGTCGTTACAGGTTGTAAGCTTCTTTGAAGAGATGGGTTTTCAGGTTCCGTTTGAAGGATCCAAATGTGGTGGATAACTGGACGTGTTGGGGCACAGAATTCCAGAGGATGGGGCATATTCGGGAGAAGTCTTGGAGGCGATAGGTGAGGAGCGAATAAGTGTGGAGGAGAGTAGGAGGTCTTGGGAGGACCGGAGATTACGTGAGGGAAGATATTGAGAGATTAGTTTGGAAATATACGGAGAAAGGTTATGGATGGCTTTATAGGTCAGTGTTAGCAGTTTAAACTGGATGCGCTAAGAAATTGGGAGCCAGTGAAGGGATTTGCAAAGAGGGATAGCAGGAGTGTAGCGAGGAGACAGATGAATTAGTCGGGCAGCAGAGTTAAGGATCGACTGGAGAGGTGCACAAGAGTGTTAGCGGGGAGGCCACAGAGGAGGATGTTGCAGTAGTCGAGGCGGGAGATGATTAGGGCATGCACAAGCATTTTGGTAGAGTGAGGGTTGAGGAAAGGACGGATTCTGGAAATATTTTTGAGCTGGAGGCGACAGGAGGTGGCGAGAGTTTGGATGTGCGGTTTGAAGGACAGGGCCGAGTCAAGGGTTACTCTGAGGCAGCGGATTACCAAGACAGGGGAAAGTGTGAATTCATTTATTGTGATAGATAGATAGGTAGGGAAGGTGTGCGAAATGGAGGAAAGATAATTTGTTCAGATTTGTCCACATTGTGTTTGAGGAAGCGAGAGGAGAAGAAGGAGGATATGGCTGATAGACACTCTGGGATTCTGGAGAGCAGAGAGGAGACATCTGGGCCAGAGATGTAGATCTGAGTGTCATCAGCATATAGATGGTACTGGAAACCATTGGACCTTATGAGTTGTCCCAGGCCAAGGGTATAGATTGAGAAGAGTAAGGGTCCTAGGACAGAGCCTTGAGGGACACCAAAAGAGAGGGGGCGAGATGAAGAGGTAGTATGGGAGTAGGAAACGCTAAATGTGCAGTTGGTAAGGTATGAGGATCTGTAGTAGGAGGCAGTGGTCAACTGTGTTGAAAGCAGAGCACAGGTCTAAAAGGAGGAGTATAGAGAATTGTCTGTTAGCTTTGGCTGTAAGTAAGTCGTTCGTAAGTTTGGTCAGGGCAGTCTCAGTGGAATGGTGGGGACGGAAACCAGATTGTAGGTTATCGAAGAGCGAGTTAGATGGAAGGTGTCATCACAAAAAGATCTATTTTTTAAATCAGGTTTTAATGTTAAATGTATAAAAAAAATTCTTGCAATGTTCTCATTCTATCTAGGCCTGATGCTAAGTGGTAAAATGCTGAAGAAGCAATCAATATAAAGTGCAACAGGGTCTAATCTGGGTGATGGAGGATAATAGGGTGCGAGAAGGTGCTCACTTGATAGGGTTGTGTTAAACACGATTATAGTAGCTCAGAAATGCCAGCTGCTGCAAGCCACGATGGAGATCCGACAAACAACAGAAATGGAAAAAAGTGGGCTAAATGCTAAGCTGATCATGACCAACGGAAGAATCCAGGAGACAGAAGAATATTCTATATCAAAGCGTTTTGAAGTCATCTGACTTCTTCATCAGGACATCCAAGCCTGTTATTGGTAGGCCTTAAGGTACCGTCACACAGTGCAATTTTGATCGCTACAACGGCACGATTCGTGACGTTCCAGCGATGCATTTACGATATCGCTGTGTCTGACACGCTACTGCGATCCGGATCCCCGCTGAGAATCGTACGTCGTAGCAGATCGTTTGAAACTTTCTTTCGTCGTCTAGTGTCCCGCTGTGGCGGCATGATTGCATTGTGTGACACAGGTTGTATACGATGTGCGCACAGTAACCAACGGCTTCTACATCGCAAATACGTCATGAAATTATCGCTCCAGCGCCATGTATTGCAACGTGTGACCGCAGTATACGACGCTGGAGCGATACTTATACGACGCTGCAACGTCACGAATCGTGCCGTCGTAGCGATGAAAATGGCACTGTGTAACGGTACCCTTATGCTAGACACTTCAGATACTGTACAGAATAGATGAGCAGCCCCACTGCCATATCACAGACAGGATTACAATGCAAAGTAATACCTCTGTGTACACCAGATAACACAGGATCACAATAGGTGATACCTCTCCATTCCCTGCCTTTTCAATGACCTTTGCCCAGATAAGGCATTCCCAAATAATGCTTCTATAAAAAAGATAGGGTCTAAATCTCCATTTACATTGCAAGATAATCATGAACAAGCTTTAGTAAGCATTTTCTTGCCCTGTGTAAAAAGGCTGGCGATCACAAGACAAACGAGCAAAATGTATATTGGGTGAAATAATCTTTTGCACAGAGCCAAAAAATCAGTGCTATTGGCAGGGCATTATCCTGTGTGAACAGGACTCGCAATGCCAAAACCTATGGCAGCCTATAGGCCCCGTCTCACATAGCGAGATCGCTAGCAAGATCGCTGCTGAGTCACAAGTTTTGTGACGCAACAGCGACTTCAGTAGCGATCTCGCTATGTGTGACACGTACCAGCGATCAGGCCCCTGCTGCGAGATCGCTGGTCGTGTCGGAATGGCCTGGACCTTTTTTTGGTCGTTGAGGTCCCGCTGACATCGCTGAATCGGTGTGTGTGACATCGATCCAGCGATGTCTTCACTGGTAACCAGGGTAAACATCGGGTTACTAAGCGCAGGGCCGCGCTTAGTAACCCGATGTTTACCCTGGTTACCAGCGTAAATGTAAAAAAAACCAAACAGTACATACTCACCTTTCGGTGTCCGTCAGGTCCCTTGCCGTCTGCTTCCTCCTCTGACTGAGTGCCGCCGTACAGTGAGAGCACAGCACAGCAGTGACGTCACCGCTGCGCTCTGCTCTCACTGTACGGCGGCACTCAGTCAGAGCAGGAAGCAGACGGCAAGGGACCTGACAGACATCAGATGGTGAGTATGTACTGTTTGTTTTTTTTGGTAACCAGGGTAAACATCGGGTTACTAAGCGCGGCCCTGCGCTTAAGGTACCTTCACATGAAGCGACGCTGCAGCGATAGCGACAACGATGCCGATCGCTGCAGCGTCGCTGTTTGGTCGCTGGAGAGCTGTCACACAGACCGCTCTCCAGCGACCAACGATGCCGAGGTCCCCGGGTAACCAGGGTAAACATCAGGTTGCTAAGCGCAGGGCCGCGCTTAGTAACCCGATGTTTACCCTGGTTACCAGCGTAAAATGTAAAAAAAACAAACAGTACATACTTACATGCGTCCCCCGGCGTCCGCTTCCTGCACTGTGTGAGCGCCGGCAGTAGCAGGGCACAGCGGTGACGTCACCGCTGTGCTGTGCTTTCACTTTCACTTTGCGGCGCTCAGTCATTGCAGGAAGCGGACGCCGGGGGACGCATGTAAGTATGTACTGTTTGTTTTTTTTACATTTTACGCTGGTAACCAGGGTAAACATCGGGTTACTAAGCGCGGCCCTGCGCTTAGTAACCCGATGTTTACCCTGGTTACCAGTGTAAAATATCGCTGGTATCGTTGCTTTTGCTGTCAAACACAACGATACACGGCGATCGGACGACCAAATAAAGTTCTGAACTTTATTCAGCGACCAGCGACATCACAGCAGGATCCTGATCGCTGCTGCGTGTCAAACTAAACGATATCACTAGCCAGGACGCTGCAACGTCACGGATCGCTAGCGATATCGTTACAAAGTCGTTTCGTGTGAAGGTACCTTTAGTAACCCGATGTTTACCCTGGTTACCCGGGTGCTGCAGGGGGACTTCGGCATCGTTGAAGACAGTTTCAACGATGCCAAAGTCGTTCCCCTGATCATTGGTCGCTGGAGAGAGCTGTCTGTGTGACAGCTCCCCAGCGACCACACAACGACTTACCAACGATCACGGCCAGGTCGTATCGCTGGTCGTGATCGTTGGTAAATCGCTATGTGAGACGGGGCCTTATGTGCACTGAGCAATCTGTTACAGATCGCTCATTGTTCACAGTTTACTTATTTCTGCCTATGTACACAGGCATTTAAACAACTGCCGATCGGTAAAAGTATACCAATAGGTGGTCGTTTTGTGCCACAAGTCGGTCAATGTAAATCAATAGTCAGTCTATTGCTACTTATGTCCACGTGTGCAAAAGAAAGGAAGAGTCTTACATTAGTCCAAGTGGCCAGTGTTAAAACTGCAGCATAGTGACATAAAAAAAATACAAATTAACAATTTTTTTTTAAATACATGCAACATAACTTGATTTAAACAATAGGTCACTTTGTGATGACACATTACCTTTAAAGTAAAATTCCAGCCTAAAATTCACCACAAAGTGACTGATACATTATTCGGGCATAAATCGCTTTGAAAAGACGCAACATTTTTACGCTAAGAGAAGTTTGGGCGTTTTCATGTCATGTCAGCTTTTGCCCACCTATGCCAAAATGGGCAGAGCTGGGGTGGGACGGGGGCATGATACCACAGCTCATCTAATTAGTCACTTGTCTTAGGGCTGTGTCACAAATCCGAGCAATTCAGTCCAATGTCGGATAGCAATGCACAGACTAGCCGTGGCTTTCCCGACCTGAGCATGACCGCTTCATATATTTCTATGACGCTGTCACGCTCAGGACAGGAGACGTACGGCCAGTCCGTGCATTTTGATCCGAAATCAGACCGAATTGCTCGGATGTGTGACACAGCCCTTACTCTAACTGGAGTAAGATTTGTGGAATAAATCAGGAGCGTCTGACTCCAGCACGACTCTTCATCAAAACTGGGGCAAACATCACTGGTCTTGATGAATGGGGGCCTCAGGGCCCTAAATCCCTTCAAATGTCGCTTACCTCAATACTGGAAAATCCTGTTGTTTCCTATTAAAACAGGGACACAAGAAAACCTTGTTTCTGACCAGGATCCTTGATCAGATCTTTAAAGATCATTTGGAGTGTTTCAGAAAAATATATGTACGGCATATATATCTAGAAGCAATTGATGCTGCCAGTGGTTTGGGTGCCAGGAGTCGCCTGAAAGATTCTCTTTAAGTATTCACACTACAGCTAAGACCTGCAAGAGGCTGGTGGGATCTCAGACTTTACATTGACAATGCAAATATTTTTTATAGGAGAAGGAATAAGGCACAGAGACAAAGCCAAAGGATAAATTATATAATCACAAAACACCTTCAATAAAGGCTTCCTCTAAACATACCAAATATTTTAGGACTCTCGGCAGTTTTGGAGTTGTAGTTCTAATAATATTTTGTCAATGATAAAGTAATAATCACAAATGCCCAAAATTGTTTTATTTCCAACCTGCGTTTTACCACTGCCGGGTGCCCCTGCAATCTCAGCGACTTCTCCTGTATATAGACCCGAATCCAAGAGGAAGTCTAATCTGCATAGCAAAGAACAAAATGAAGATAAGAAATACAATATGTGCGGTATATTATGCTTAAAAAACTTGTCCAGCACTACAAGTCAGATGACTGCACACTTGTGAATTCTCACATCAGCACTTTTAGGTTTCTCCGGTGTCAGTGCGGGCGAGCACCTGGCCTCAAGTATGCGATTTGCATATATACAGTCACGTTCCGACTGGATGGACATTGCCTCGCTCAATGCAAGTGTATTAAATGCAGTGGGACTCAGTCTAGTTGGAATGTGGCCAGAAGTATGCAAATCACATACTAGCAGTCACATGACCGCCCACTCCCAGCGCTGGAGAATCCTCACAGTGAGCACGATGTGAGGATTCACAAGTCTGCAGTCACAGAGTAACTACACACTTGTAGCTTAAGGCCGGACAACCCCTTTAAGTGCATAAACAGGATGACTTTACAGACCACCAGCTTCATTCAAGAGTAGGTTATGAATTTTACATGAACTTGCCTAAAAAGTTGTACTTTTACCCTCTGAAACAGATGACACAGAGTTTATTATCTTTATGACTTTTACTAATCTCAGGAGGTTAGGAAATAATAGGAAAATTCAAAACTGTACCTGATTTTTCAGAAGGCCAACACCGGAATTCTAGGAAGGGCAGATACATGAGTTTTCCCTTTTGTCCCCTAGTTATTTCCTTCCCTATATAAAGGTCCCTGTCACTTACAGGACGGCAGTGTGATATTTCACCCTCTCCAGTAAGGGGATACCTGGCAGAAGAGAGGTGATATTTCCTGCACCTTTCAGAATCTACATTGACATTTCTTCCATGTAATTAATCAGAAACAGTGTCACCAATAGGAAGACTCACATGTATATACCGAGCAGCAACGTCTAATGTAGGCTGATTCTTATTCACCTCGTTTTCACACTATATTAGCGTCACATATGTAAAAATTCACTAAGACACTCACTACCTCATGTCAGGGCAATACACAAAACACAATCTTTGTAGAGTGTCAAACTTTTAGGTAACGTTCTATTCCCAAGTAAAAATAAACTACAGTTCCAAATGTTTTTTGTTTTACTTGATCTATTCCTGTAGTATTTACAATCACTTCCCCACCACATCTGAAATATAATAGAAGACCCAGGAGACCTGACATTTAATGGCCATGAGTAGGCATTTCTGAAGTTTCACATCACTTTACATTGCAGTCTCTTACTTCTTGTTACCGGTGGGAAGGATTGCAGTAGAAGCCTTCAGCTCTTCATATAAATCTGCTCCGTTGGAGGGGAATGCAGAGTACTGTGCAAGCAGCACGCGTCTCACAGCCACAAGGGTCTAAAATACAATATTAATATGTCAATCCTTTTTTTCACACAACTATGTAGTGGCCCAACACCATCAGTAAATGAATAGAAGGATTGCTGTGACATGCGAGATCCTGCGAACTCAGCTAGCAGCAGACATTCATATTAGACTAATGTTGGCCAAGCCCACTGACATCGACAGGTTCGGCTGACAGTCTAAAGTATATGGGGGGCCCTAAAAGGATTATGCCAGAGGATATAAGGATCCAACGTGTCTGATTTTGGATTGCCGATCATTTTGTTCGTTAAGAGATAGTCTGCCACCAGATCTCCTATGCATAACACAGGAGTGCACCTATGTATGGAGGAGTCGGGCAAAATACCTGCCGGCCAAGGCATCACAAGGGTGACAGCTATCTAACGGGCATGGGGGTCTTTAGATGCAGCTCTGGGTGAGAATAAAGTATAAGCGACCATTTACACTATTCACATAAATGGGGGAAAGATCAATGATAAACCTAAAATGTATTTTTGATCAGGATGATAGTGCTATTGTAAAAATCACAATCAGAAATATAAAGACTGATCGTAGTGGTGAGGTTTACTCTAGAGGCCCATTTAGATGGCATGATAGTCAGGAAACAAGCATTACTGAGTCATTACTCAGTTATTGACCTCATCGTCAGGTGAGATGGTTCTGCTCTCCTTGGAGCCAAGGTTAGGTAAGGCTTTTCAACAGCTGGTGAGACACAGATTAGGGAACTGCTCTATATCCATGGGGCTGCAAATGGCAGCATTGCTTAAGGGATAACAAATCATTATCACACAGTATTATTACTTATTTATATAGCACCATTGATTTCACGGTGCTGTACATGAGAAGGAGTTAAGGCTGAGTCACACATAACGATATCGTTGCAACGTCACGCTTTTGGTGACGTAAGCAACGATCCCGCTAACGATCTCGTTATGTGTGACAGCGACCAACGATCAGGCCCCTGCTGGGAGATCGTTGGTCGATCGGAATGATCAGGACCTTTTTTTTGGTCGCTGATCACCCGCTGTCATCGCTGGATCGGCGTGTGTGACGCCGATCCAGCGATGTGTTCACTTGTAACCAGGGTAAATATCGGGTTACTAAGCGCAGGGCCGCGCTTAGTAACCCAATATTTACCCTGGTTACCATTGTAAAAGTAAAAAAAAAAAAAAAAAAAACAGTACATACTCGCATTCTGATGTCTGTCACGTCCCCCGGCGTCCACAGGGTTGACTGTGTCGGCGCCGGCCGTAAAGCAGAGCACAGCGGTGACGTCACCGCTGTGCTGCTTTACGGCCGGCGCCGACACATTCAGTGCAGGGAAGCTCTCGGCAGCAGCGCGTGCATTACCAGCGCTCCTGCCAAAAGCAGTTTTAACCCTGTGGACGCCGGGGGGACGTGACAGACATCAGAATGTGAGTATGTAGTGGGTTTTTTTTTACTTTTACAATGGTAACCGGGGTAAATATCGGGTTACAAAGCGCGGCCCTGCACTTAGTAACCCGATGTTTACCCTGGTTACCCGGGTGCTGCAGGGGGACTTCGGCATCATTGAAGACAGTTTCAACGATGCCGAAGTCGTTCCCCTGATCGTTGGTCGCAGCTCTCCAGCGACCACACAACGACTTACCAACGATCACGGCCAGGTCGTATCGCTGGTCGTGATCGTTGGTAAGTCGTTTAGTGTAACGGTAACTTAACATACAGAATACAGATATCACTTACAGTAAGCAAACTAACAATTACAGACTGATACAGAGGGGCGAGGACCCTGCCCTTGGGGGCTTACATTCTACAGGATGGTGGGGAAGGAGACAGTGGGTCGAGGGTGCGGCAGCTCCGGTGTATCTTACCTTGTATGAAAGAGAGCATTTCCTAGCAAGTTCTTCTAAATCAGATGCCACCAAATCAACCACTACAACAGGGAAGAAAAAGTACATGTTGTAGTTACAGCAATAATAACCACTGCTGATCACTCTCCTACTATGAAACCATTTATCCCTGGTTATCATGACAGCCCATCCTACCACTGACAAATCACAGCCTCTAAGAGGAGAGACTAGACTGTGATAACTACAGCTCAGCTCCTAGATTTGGTAAATTCCCCTGCTTGTAAAGTGAGAACTACACAGGATTAGAAAAACATGGTGTTTTGTTCCAGTTCACCGTTTATGCGTGGTATAGCAACATAACCGCATTTACTTCAATGGGGATGAGGCACTGTATCCCTGGACAGATGTGGCGCTGTGTTTGGAAGACAGCAGCCATGTTTTTTTATTCCTGTACAATACATTTCATGTACAGTACAAAGCAAACATTTATCAAACCATTGCCTTAAAGGGGCGGTCTGAAACTAACATACATTTTAATCATGTTTGTTCATTTTATGGAATAATCTAATCTCTTTTCTAATATACCTTCATTGAAAATTCCCTATTGTTCCTTCACTACGGTATCTAACTGCTTCAGTTTTTTAACTACTTCCTCTGTTAGATGATGCTTTGCTTGAAAACTCCCAGTGCATGCTGGGATACTCAAAAGAGAGATATCATTAGGGGGAAGAGGCTGCCTATGACTCCAGCATGAAACAAAGCTTACTGGATCTAATAAGCACAAAAAGGATTTGCTACAAATGAAAGAAAAACGGATGGAAATTAACATATCCATTTTCCATAGACTTCAATGATTAAAAAAAAAAATATATATATATGGATCCAGCAAAGATCAGTTATTTAAAAACAGACTAAAGTTGTGTCTGCACAACTTTTTTGCCAATTAATTTTTACTGGATCCATTCTAACAGATCAGTACTGGACAACATAGCCTTGGTAGATTGCAAGGTTGCGAGCAGGGTCCTCACTCCTTTTGGTATCTGTTATGTGTTATTTTGTAATGTCTTTATTGTCTATACATGTCCCCTCTAAAATGAAAAGTGCTGAAGATTATGTTGGCACTATACAAATAAAAATTATTATTATTACTGTGCACTGTTCTTTTCAGTGCAGTGACATTGCGCTCCCTTGTCTGCTCTGATGTGAAAAGCTGGAAAGAGAGCGCACTGTCAGTGCTCACTGCAAGGAGATTACACGGCAAGCAGAAACCAGCCATGTCTCGCAGGAAAAAAAAGGTTAATATGAAAAATTAGGTTAAAAAGTCCTCTTTAATTTGTTCCCATTCAATTTAATAAGGTCAGGTAATATGCAGATGGTAGAAGTTTGATTAGAAATGCAGCTGAATGGGCTGGAGGTAAATACATGCCACTGTATATACAGAACAGAGCTTTTAGGGTAAAGCTAGATGGTGCATGTGATACAATCATGACGTGGTTGATGTGGTCACCTGCATGTGGTTTTTCCATTAAAAAAAAAAAAAAACATGGTTTCACAGGGTTTTTTTTTTTTTTTATTAAATGATCCAAATTTAATAAGTGCAATTTAATCAACATGGCACACCTACAGTAAAGAAACTGCTAAACAATTATATACAGTTGGACAAGCAGTTTGCAGTTGCATACCGGCCAAAGAGAGACAAACAAACTTCTAGCTTCTGTCTGGTGTATGCTGTAGGCTGGGTGCTCAGAAGCAGTGCGCACCTAGCCCAAGCATGTTCATCTAAGCAACAACGGCAAGCAGTCGTGTTTTACAGAATTTGACATAACAGCGCTGGCTGACCTTGGAGCTCATTCAGATGTTAGTTTTTCTCATATGTGATGAGTTTCTCTGAGATAGAACTCTTACCTATTACAGTCTACGTGGCTGTTCATATGTATGTGTTTTACGCGGACTGAAGACCACATGAAATCACAGAGACCTGTCCAATTTTGAACTGAGTCATTGATCAAACTTGCCAGTGCAAGTCTCTCGGTCCGTGTAACAATCTGACAACAGATGCCATCTGCGTAGTGCTGCCTGTTTTTCACTGATTGATAGGAGAAACATGAGAAACTGCAGTTATTTTTTTTCATGTTTAAAAACCTGATGGAATCCTGACGGTAAAAACCGACATTGTTGAAAAGCGGTCAGTTTTATGTGTAAGTGAAAAATCACTAACAGAATGAGGCCTTAAAGTGGATTGATAAAAAAGAGATACAAAGTGAGTGGTTACCAGCTCAGCGACAGAATGGGATCCTACCTGTTCTCACATGGTTCTTTTTCAGTAGACTAATAATATCAGCTGTTAATCCAGGACAAAGCCCTTCTCTCAAGATCACCATTGTACCAGGTGGTTATACCTGTGGAGGAATGGTATGAAATCACTCAGAGCACTAAAGGGTGTATGTGTGTTAGCAGGCTGTCAGTTAGCCTGCTCCTTGTTAGCCAGTAGATAGAAAAATATTTAGAATTGAGAGTCCTCAGTGGTTGATACCTTTTAATGGCTAACTGAAAAGATGATAACAAATTGCAAGCTTTCGAGACTACACAGGTCTCTTCATCAGGCAAAGACTAAAAGAAATTCTGAAGAATAACATATTTATGCACAACATAGCACAGGAAAAAAAAAAAAGGAAAAAACATAGATAAGACAGGTGACATGAGGCAGAATTACCATGAGTGATAAGCAGTTATGTCCATAAATATTGGGCCAGTTCTTAGATAAGGATTGTTTTATTGTCCTCTGATTGGGGTCTGGTTCTGTTGTGATGACCCCTCATAGTCTGAGGGGCAAGTTCCTTAGTTGATGTAAAAAGACATAAATCCATGCGACACATTCATTCCTGCAGTGAGACTGTCAAAGGTCGTCATCAGTTTATATTCCCAGACTCTTCTGTCTCTGTCTGTCTGATTGCGCCTCATTTCAGGACTCTATGCAAACAGATACAAAACAAAGCCAAAACCTGACAACTTGGACAACCACTCCATTCCAGGCACAAAGGCATCTAACTGTGTCATTAATCTCTCAGATTATAAACCCAACAAAGTGGAGCTGGCCGTGCTTTCCAGAGGACTCTCATTTTGTCCTACTAAGGCCCTGGATAAAACTGAACTCTGCAGTGATATGGAACATTTTTTTCAGGAGACTGCGTCTGAGGGAATATTTCAATGATACAGAAGATTCAGAACCCACCTGGACTGAAGGAAAAGGGATCCTAACAACAAAGAAGAGGTCAGACTGGACACCTCCACCGGGACGCAACCCTCATTTGGATATCTATATAGACTCCTTCAGACAGTTGATAAAATCCACCATCATAGATACTAACAGGACACAAGCATCCAACATCAGTGCCCAGGAGAGAAAGGCCATGCAGTGTCTGAAAACCAACAAAGAAATCATCATCAAACCTGCTGACAAGGGTGGTGCAATAGTCATGATGAACACATCAGACTACATGACGGAAGCAAACAGACAACTTATGGACACACGCTACTACAAAATATTGGCGTCGGATCCTACACAGGATTATTACAAGGAACTAAACAAGTTGGTATATTGCCTGCCCGACGTATCCATAAGAGCCAATGACCTGACACCAGAAAGTCCAAGAACAGGGACATTCTACATGCTTCCCAAAATCCACAAATCTGGAAACCCAGGAAGACCAATTATTTCATGTGTGGGCACCCTTACTGAGCAGGTATCTGGATGGGTAGAGGGTATTCTTAAACCCCTGGTAAAGGACACACCCAGCTTCATTAAGGACACATCTGACCTATTGAATAAACTATCAGCAATAGGTCCTCTACCAGAAGGAACCATCCTGGCCACCAGGGATGTGGAATCTTTGTACTCCAATATCCCACACCAGGATGGAATAAATGCCTGCAAATTCTTCCTGGAAAACACAGGGACTGATGCAAATTCTGTGGTGAAACTTATAAAATTCATCCTCACCCACAGTTACTTTGAATTTGACAAGAAGATCTATCTACAGAAGACTGGCACAGCAATGGGAAGTAAAATGGCCCCACAGTATGCAAATCTTTTCATGGCCAAGCTTGAAAGCGACTTTTTGTTCTCATGTCCCATCAGGCCCCTGGCCTACTACATTGATGACATTTTAATCATCTGGACAGAGTCTGAGCCACAGCTAAAGACGTTCCATGAACAGTTTTATCAATATCATCCTACCATCAACTTGACACTCAACTACTCCTGAACTGAAATTAACTTTTTGGACACCATCATTAAGCTGCAGAATAATAAAACAGAGACATTCCTGTATCAGAAGCCAATCGACCGTCCAACATACCTTAAAGAGGACAGTTTCCATCCAAAACACAAACTCCATTGTCTACAGCCAAGCCATCAGATACAATCGTATATGTTCCAACCCAATGGATAGGGATGAACACCTTGGTCGCCTCAGAAAGATCTTTTTGAATCAGGGCTACCATCCAAGAACAATTGAAAATCAGATCACAAGAGCCACCAGAATATCAAGGAATCACCTGCTACATTACAAAACTAAAGAAGAAAATAACCGGGTGCCTCTAGTAGTTACCTACAATCCAAATCTGGAGGTGCTAAGGGGAGCTGCACGGAAATTACAACCTTTACTGCAAAAAGATGCCCGATTACAATCCATTTTTCCAGACCCCCCACTACTGTGTTTTAGGCAGCCCCCAAATCTAAGAAGCATCATTGTCAAGAGCTCCCTGTCCTCTCCAACAGCTGCAGGTACCTTCCCTTGCAATCAGAAAAAATGTAAAACCTGTCCATTTATAATGACCACAGACAAGATAAAGATTCCCAACTCACATCAGGACTACAAGATACCAGGTACTTTCAGCTGCATCACTTCTAATGTGGTGTACTTAATTATTTGTACTAAATGTCCAACTGGGGGTCTGTATGTGGGGGAGACAGGGCAAAAACTGAGAACAAGGATGAACTCTCACCGCCATACAATAAGAGAAAAAAGAATGGATATACCTGTGGCAATACATTTCTGTCTCCCAAATCATAATATTATGGACATGAAATTACTTGTGTTAAAAGGTAACTTCAAATCTAAGAGAGACAGAAGAGTCTGGGAATATAAACTGATGACGACCTTTGACAGTCTCACTGCAGGAATTAATGTGTCGCATGGATTTATGTCTTTTTACATCAACTAAGGAACTTGCCCCTCAGACTATGAGGGGTCATCACAACAGAACCAGACCCCAATCAGAGGACAATAAAACAATCCTTATCTAAGAACTGGCCCAATATTTATGGACATAACTGTTTATCACTCATGGTAATTATGCTTCATGTCACCTGGCTTATCCATGGTTTTTCCTTTTTTTTTCTGTGCTATGTTGTGCATAAATTTGTGATTCTTCAGAATTTCTTTTAGTCTTTCCCTGATGAAGAGACCTGTGTAGTCTCGAAAGCTTGCAATTTGTTACCATCTTTTCAGTTAGCCATTAAAAGGTATCAACCACTGAGGACTCTCAATTCTAAATATTTTAGTAAGCAAGCTGCCTGTCAAGGCACAAGGGGTGATTACGGCGCTGTCACTGTGTAGTAAGCAGGCTGTCTGTCCAGGCACAGAGGGTGATTACAGAGCTGTCACTGTTTGGTGAGCAGGCTGTGTGTCCAGGCAGAGGGGGTGATTACAGGGCTGTCACTGTGTAGTAAGCAGGCTGTGTGTCCAGGCACAGGGGGTGATCACAGCACTGTCACTGTGTAGTAAGCAGGCTGTCTGTCCAGGCACAGGGGGTGATTACAGCGCTTTCACTGTGCAGTAAGCAGGCTGTGTGTCCAGGCACAGGGGGTGATTACAGCGCTTTCACTGTGCAGTAAGCAGGCTGTCTGTCCAGGCACAGAGGGTGATTACAGAGCTGTCACTGTGCAGTAAGCAGGCTGTGTGTCCAGGCACAGGGGGTGATTACAGCGCTTTCACTGTGTAGTAAGCAGGCTGTGTGTCCAGGCACAGGGGGTGAGTACAGCGCTGTCACTGTGTAGTAAGCAGGCTGTGTGTCCAGGCACAGGGGGTGATTACAGCGCTTTCACTGTGCAGTAAGCAGGCTGTCTGTCCAGGCACAGAGGGTGATTACAGAGCTGTCACTGTGCAGTAAGCAGGCTGTGTGTCCAGGCACAGGGGGTGATTACAGCGCTTTCACTGTGTAGTAAGCAGGCTGTGTGTCCAGGCACAGGGGGTGAGTACAGCGCTGTCACTGTGTAGTAAGCAGGCTGTGTGTCCAGGCACAGGGGGTGATCACAGCACTGTCACTGTGTAGTAAGCAGGCTGTCTGTCCAGGCACAGGGGGTGATTACAGCGCTTTCACTGTGCAGTAAGCAGGCTGTGTGTCCAGGCACAGGGGGTGATTACAGTGCTGTCACTGTGTAGTAAGCAGGCTGTGTGTCCAGGCACAGGGGGTGAGTACAGAGCTGTCACTGTGCAGTAAGCAGGCTGTGTGTCCAGGCACAGGGGGGTGATTACAGCACTGTCACTGTGTAGTAAGCAGGCTGTGTGTCCAGGCACAGGGGGTGATTACAGCGCTGTCACTGTGCAGTAAGCAGGCTGTGTGTCCAGGCACAGGGGGTGATTACAGCACTGTCACTGTGTAGTAAGCAGGCTGTGTGTCCAGGCACAGGGGGTGATTACAGCACTGTCACTGTGTAGTAAGCAGGCTGTGTGTCCAGGCACAGGGGGTGAGTACAGCGCTGTCACTGTGTAGTAAGCAGGCTGTGTGTCCAGGCACAGGGGGTGATCACAGCACTGTCACTGTGTAGTAAGCAGGCTGTCTGTCCAGGCACAGGGGGTGATTACAGCGCTTTCACTGTGCAGTAAGCAGGCTGTGTGTCCAGGCACAGGGGGTGATTACAGTGCTGTCACTGTGTAGTAAGCAGGCTGTGTGTCCAGGCACAGGGGGTGAGTACAGAGCTGTCACTGTGCAGTAAGCAGGCTGTGTGTCCAGGCACAGGGGGGTGATTACAGCACTGTCACTGTGTAGTAAGCAGGCTGTGTGTCCAGGCACAGGGGGTGATTACAGTGCTGTCACTGTGTAGTAAGCAGGCTGTGTGTCCAGGCACAGGGGGTGATTACAGAGCTGTCACTGTGCAGTAAGCAGGCTGTGTGTCCAGGCACAGGGGGTGATTACAGTGCTGTCACTGTGTAGTAAGCAGGCTGTGTGTCCAGGCACAGGGGGTGATTACAGCGCTGTCACTGTGCAGTAAGCAGGCTGTGTGTCCAGGCACAGGGGGTGATTACAGCACTGTCACTGTGCAGTAAGCAGGCTGTGTGTCCAGGCACAGGGGGTGATTACAGTGCTGTCACTGTGTAGTAAGCAGGCTGTGTGTCCAGGCACAGGGGGTGATTACAGTGCTGTCACTGTGCAGTAAGCAGGCTGTGTGTCCAGGCACAGGGGGTGATTACAGTGCTGTCACTGTGTAGTAAGCAGGCTGTGTGTCCAGGCACAGGGGGTGATTACAGCGCTGTCACTGTGCAGTAAGCAGGCTGTGTGTCCAGGCACAGGGGGTGATTACAGCACTGTCACTGTGCAGTAAGCAGGCTGTGTGTCCAGGCACAGGGGGTGATTACAGTGCTGTCACTGTGTAGTAAGCAGGCTGTGTGTCCAGGCACAGGGGGTGATTACAGTGCTGTCACTGTGTAGTAAGCAGGCTGTATTTCCAGGCACAGGGGGTGATTACAGTGCTGTCACTGTGTAGTAAGCAGGCTGTGTGTCCAGGCACAGGGGGTGATTACAGCGCTTTCACTGTGCAGTAAGCAGGCTGTGTGTCCAGGCACAGGGGGTGATTACAGTGCTGTCACTGTGTAGTAAGCAGGCTGTATTTCCAGGCACAGGGGGTGATCACAGCACTGTCACTGTGTGGTGAGCGGTCACTGGTCCAACAACCTGTACCTCCTGGCGACTGGAAGCTAGCGGCTACAGGGAGGATAGAACTTCCTTTTCTCCCTGTAGCCGCCCTTCTGATTACACTGCTGAACACGCATTTGCCTGCAGGTTAAAGGTACCTTCACACTCAGCAACTTTACAACGAGAACGACAGCGATCCGTGACGTTGCAGCGTCCTGGTTAGCGATCTTGTTGTGTTTGACACGCAGCAGCGATCTGGATCCCGCTGTGATATCGCTGGTCGGAGCTAGAAGTCCAGAACTTTATTTGGTCGTCAGATCGGCGTGTATCGTCGTGTTTGACAGCAAAAGCAACGATGTCAGCAAGGTTTTACATGGAGCTAACGACCTGTGAGAACGATAAGTGAGTCACCGTTACGTCACAGGATCGCTCCTGCATCGTTGTGGAGCTGCTGTGTTTGACGTCTCTACAGCGACCTAAACAGCGACGCTGCAGCGATCGGCTCGTTGTCTATATCGCTGCAGCGGCGCTGAGTGTGACGGTACCTAAAGACGTCCTTTTTTTTAGCTGACAGGTTCCTTTTACCTAGAGGGGCAGAATACACTCCAGCCATGCCCCCCTAGCCACGGGCTTGATGATGGGTGGAGACATCTTGGTTGGCTCACAGTGGGGGTCTTAGTAGTGGGAATCACACCCACTTTACAATAGTTGCATACCTGAGGACCCTCTTCAGGCCGCGGAATTGGGGGACTCGGAACGTCATCACACAGCGCTGCAGGCACAGGTAAGGGGTATTCCATTCCTCCATCCTACAGGAACTCCGCCGCCATTGTCTGTAAGAAGACACCCGTTAGAAACCAGCGGAGTACGCGGACATAGGGGCGATTATGGCCACACATCCTCCCTGCACCATAAGCACAGCACGCCCACTCACACAATAAGGGCACGTCAAGTGTCAGAGGGAATTGCCTGTTAAGCAACTCTCTAATAAGAACAGAAGTAGAAAATCAGCCCATAAATAAATAAATATATACGTTCATACAATTGTCACGCAGCTATTGTTCGGTGTTATCAGCCTAGACAAACAAGAGCAAACGAAACAGGACAAGAGAAGTTCCCCACACACAGCAGCGCGGACACTACAGCCAGAACTGCAGGACCTTCCGTGATGTCAGGAACACGTGATCAATTCTTGCATGGTGGGAGGAGTCAGCTCACAGAGTGGAGTGAGTCATTGCGTGTGCACGGCGCAGAGCAGACTGGGACAAGCAGCGTATGTGTGCGGTGTGTGGTGAGGAAGAGCTTGTGTAACAACAATGTGCTGTGTGTGTATATATGTGTATGTAATGTATATGCAGCAGAGCTGTATGTGTATATATAATGTGTATACAGCAGAGCTTTATGTGTATATATAATGTGTATGCAGCAGAGCTGTATGTATGTATATATAATGTATATGCAGCAGAGCTTTATGTGTGTATGTAATGTGTATACAGCAGAGCTGTGTGTGTATATATAATGTGTATACAGCAGAGCTGTATGTGTGTATATATAATGTGTATGCAGCAGAGCTGTATGTGTGTATATATAATGTGTATACAGCAGAGCTGTATGTGTGTATATATAATGTGTGTACAGCAGAGCTGTATGTGTGTATATATGAGTATACAGCAGAGCTGTATGTGTGTATATATAATATGTGTATACAGCAGAGCTGTATGTGTGTATATATAATATGTATACAGCAGAGCTGTATGTGTGTATATATAATGTGTATGCAGCAGAGCTGTATGTGTGTATATATAATGTGTATACAGCAGAGCTGTATGTGTATATATAATGTATATGCAGCAGAGCTGTATGTGTGTATATATAATGTGTATGCAGCAGAGCTGTATGTGTGTATATATAATGTGTATACAGCAGAGCTGTATGTGTGTATATATAATGTGTATGCAGCAGAGCTTTATGTGTATATATAATGTGTATACAGCAGAGCTGTGTGTGTATATATAATGTGTATACAGCAGAGCTGTATGTGTGTATATATAATGTGTATGCAGCAGAGCTGTATGTGTGTATATATAATGTGTATACAGCAGAGCTGTATGTGTGTATATATAATGTGTGTACAGCAGAGCTGTATGTGTGTATATATGAGTATACAGCAGAGCTGTATGTGTGTATATATAATATGTGTATACAGCAGAGCTGTATGTGTGTATATATAATATGTATACAGCAGAGCTGTATGTGTGTATATATAATGTGTATGCAGCAGAGCTGTATGTGTGTATATATAATGTGTATACAGCAGAGCTGTATGTGTATATATAATGTATATGCAGCAGAGCTGTATGTGTGTATATATAATGTGTATGCAGCAGAGCTGTATGTGTGTATATATAATGTGTATACAGCAGAGCTGTATGTGTGTATATATAATGTGTGTACAGCAGAGCTGTATGTGTGTATATATGAGTATACAGCAGAGCTGTATGTGTGTATATATAATATGTGTATACAGCAGAGCTGTATGTGTGTATATATAATATGTATACAGCAGAGCTGTATGTGTGTATATATAATGTGTATGCAGCAGAGCTGTATGTGTGTATATATAATGTGTATACAGCAGAGCTGTATGTGTATATATAATGTATATGCAGCAGAGCTGTATGTGTGTATATATAATGTGTATGCAGCAGAGCTGTATGTGTATATATAATGTGTATACAGCAGAGCTGTATGTGTGTATATATAATATGTGTATACAGCAGAGCTGTATGTGTGTATATATAATGTGTATACAGCAGAGCTGTATGTGTATATATAATGTATATGCAGCAGAGCTGTATGTGTGTATATATAATGTGTATGCAGCAGAGCTGTATGTGTATATATAATGTGTATACAGCAGAGCTGTATGTGTGTATATATAATATGTGTATACAGCAGAGCTGTATGTGTGTATATATAATGTGTGTACAGCAGAGCTGTATGTGTGTATATATGAGTATACAGCAGAGCTGTATGTGTGTATATATAATATGTGTATACAGCAGAGCTGTATGTGTGTATATATAATATGTATACAGCAGAGCTGTATGTGTGTATATATAATGTGTATGCAGCAGAGCTGTATGTGTGTATATATAATGTGTATACAGCAGAGCTGTATATGTATATATAATGTGTATACAGCAGAGCTGTGTGTGTATATATAATGTGTATACAGCAGAGCTGTATGTGTGTATATATAATGTATATGCAGCAGAGCTGTATGTGTGTATATATAATGTGTATGCAGCAGAGCTGTATGTGTGTATATATAATGTGTATACAGCAGAGCTGTATGTGTGTATATATAATGTGTGTACAGCAGAGCTGTATGTGTGTATATATGAGTATACAGCAGAGCTGTATGTGTGTATATATAATATGTGTATACAGCAGAGCTGTATGTGTGTATATATAATATGTATACAGCAGAGCTGTATGTGTGTATATATAATGTGTATGCAGCAGAGCTGTATGTGTGTATATATAATGTGTATACAGCAGAGCTGTATGTGTATATATAATGTATATGCAGCAGAGCTGTATGTGTGTATATATAATGTGTATGCAGCAGAGCTGTATGTGTATATATAATGTGTATACAGCAGAGCTGTATGTGTGTATATATAATATGTGTATACAGCAGAGCTGTATGTGTGTATATATAATGTGTATACAGCAGAGCTGTATGTGTATATATAATGTATATGCAGCAGAGCTGTATGTGTGTATATATAATGTGTATGCAGCAGAGCTGTATGTGTATATATAATGTGTATACAGCAGAGCTGTATGTGTGTATATATAATATGTGTATACAGCAGAGCTGTATGTGTGTATATATAATGTGTGTACAGCAGAGCTGTATGTGTGTATATATGAGTATACAGCAGAGCTGTATGTGTGTATATATAATATGTGTATACAGCAGAGCTGTATGTGTGTATATATAATATGTATACAGCAGAGCTGTATGTGTGTATATATAATGTGTATGCAGCAGAGCTGTATGTGTGTATATATAATGTGTATACAGCAGAGCTGTATGTGTATATATAATGTGTATACAGCAGAGCTGTATGTGTATATATAATGTGTATACAGCAGAGCTGTATGTGTGTATATATAATATGTGTATACAGCAGAGCTGTATGTGTGTATATATAATGTGTATACAGCAGAGCTGTATGTGTGTATATATAATGTGTATGCAGCAGAGCTGTATGTGTATATATAATGTGTATGCAGCAGAGCTGTATGTGTGTATATATAATGTGTATGCAGCAGAGCTGTATGTGTGTATATATAATGTGTATGCAGCAGAGCTGTATGTGTATATATAATGTGTATGCAGCAGAGCTGTATGTGTATATATAATGTGTATGCAACAGAGCTGTATGTGTATATGTAATGTGTATGCAGCAGAGCTGTATGTGTATATATAATGTGTATGCAGCAGAGCTGTGTGTGTATATATAATGTGTATACAGCAGAGCTGTATGTGTATATATAATGTATATGCAGCAGAGCTGTATGTGTGTATATATAATGTGTATGCAGCAGAGCTGTATGTGTGTATATATAATGTGTATGCAGCAGAGCTGTATGTGTGTATATATAATGTGTATACAGCAGAGCTGTATGTGTGTATATATAATGTGTATGCAGCAGAGCTGTATGTGTGTATATATAATGTGTATGCAGCAGAGCTGTATGTGTGTATATATAATGTGTGTATACAGCAGAGCTGTATGTGTGTATACAGCAGAGCTGTATGTGTATATATAATGTGTATACAGCAGAGCTGTATGTGTATATATAATGTGTATACAGCAGAGCTGTATGTGTGTATATATAATATGTGTATACAGCAGAGCTGTATGTGTGTATATATAATGTGTATACAGCAGAGCTGTATGTGTGTATATATAATGTGTATGCAGCAGAGCTGTATGTGTATATATAATGTGTATGCAGCAGAGCTGTATGTGTATATATAATGTGTATGCAGCAGAGCTGTATGTGTGTATATATAATGTGTATACAGCAGAGCTGTATGTGTGTATATATAATGTGTGTACAGCAGAGCTGTATGTGTATATATAATGTGTATGCAGCAGAGCTGTATGTGTATATATAATGTGTATGCAACAGAGCTGTATGTGTATATATAATGTGTGTACAGCAGAGCTGTATGTGTGTATATATAATGTGTATACAGCAGAGCTGTATGTGTGTATATATAATATGTGTATACAGCAGAGCTGTATGTGTGTATATATAATGTGTATACAGCAGAGCTGTATGTGTGTATATATAATGTGTATGCAGCAGAGCTGTATGTGTGTATATATAATGTGTATGCAGCAGAGCTGTATGTGTATATATAATGTGTATGCAGCAGAGCTGTATGTGTGTATATATAATGTGTATACAGCAGAGCTGTATGTGTGTATATATAATGTGTGTATACAGCAGAGCTGTATGTGTGTATATATAATGTGTGTATACAGCAGAGCTGTATGTGTGTATATATAATGTGTATACAGCAGAGCTGTATGTGTGTATATATAATGTGTATGCAGCAGAGCTGTATGTGTGTATATATAATGTGAAAAACAAAAATAGATCAATGGCCACATTTGTCTGTGCTAAAAACTAAGGAAATGTGAAATATGTGAAATGTGAATAGCATACTGGCTTATGAACAAACACATGAGATTTTTAGCACAAGATTTGCAAACGTTGTGAGCCCATTCACCAAAACGTCAATTTAATCTCAGATCGAATGGGTAACTACACTGACTGCCTGGTGTGAACACTTACCTATGGTATCTGAGCTGACTGCCTAATGTGAACACTTACCTATGGCTAATAACAGGATAAAGCCTACCCTTCTCCAGGTTTTAATTACATCTCAACACAGTTGGTTCTGAGCGTCCTATATAAGTAGGCTTTATCCTGTTATTAGCCATAGGTAAGTGTTCACATTAGGCAGTCAGCTCAGATACCATAGGTAAGTGTTCACACCAGGCAGTCAGTGTAGTTACCCATTCGATCTGAGATTACCTTGACGTTTTGGTGAATGGGCTCACAACGTTTGCAAATCTTGTGCTAAAAATCTCATGTGTTTGTTCATAAAGTTCATAAGCCAGTATGCTATTCACATTTCACATATTTCACATTTCCTTAGTTTTTAGCACAGACAAATGTGGCCATTGATCTATTTTTGTATTTGACTTTTTTTGGCTACAAATTATTTATATATATATATATATATATATATGTGTGTATACAGCAGAGCTGTATGTGTGTATATATAATGTGTATGCAGCAGAGCTGTATGTGTGTATATATAATATGTGTATACAGCAGAGCTGTATGTGTGTGTATATAATGTGTATGCAGCAGAGCTGTATGTGTGTATATATAATATGTGTATACAGCAGAGCTGTATGTGTGTGTATATAATGTGTATGCAGCAGAGCTGTATGTGTGTATATATAATATGTGTATACAGCAGAGCTGTATGTGTGTATATATAATGTGTATACAGCAGAGCGGTATGTGTGTATATATAATATGTGTATACAGCAGAGCTGTGTGTGTGTATATAATGTGTATGCAGCAGAGCTGTATGTGTATAATGTGTATGCAGCAGAGCTGTATGTGTGTATATATAATGTGTATGCAGCAGAGCTGTATGTGTATATATAATGTGTATGCAGCAGAGCTGTATGTGTATATATAATGTGTATGCAGCAGAGCTGTGTGTATATATAATGTGTATGCAGCAGAGCTGTATGTGTATACAGCCATGGCCAAAAGTATTCACATCCCTGCAATTCTGTCAGATAATACTCAGTTTCTTCCTGAAAATGATTGCAAACACAAATTCTTTGGTATTATTATCTTCTTTTAATTTGTCTTAAATGAAAAAACACAAAAAGAATTGTCCTAAAGCCAAATTGGATATAATTCCACACCAAACATAAAAAAGGGGGTGGACAAAAGTATTGGCACTGTTCGAAAAATCATGTGATGCTTCTCTAATTTGTGTAATTAACAGCACCTGTAACTTACCCGTGGCACCTAACAGGTGTTGGCAATAAGTAAATCACACTTGCAGCCAGCTGACATGGATTAAAGTTGACTCAACCTCTGTCCTGTGTCCTTGTGTGTACCACATTGAGCATGGAGAAAAGAAAGAAGACCAAAGAACTGTCTGAGGACTTGAGAAACCAAATTGTGAGGAAGCATGAGCCATCTCAAGGCTACAAGTCCATCTCCAAAGACCTGAATGTTCCTGTGTCTACCGTGCGCAGTGTCATCAAGAAGTTTAAAGCCCATGGCACTGTGGCTAACCTCCCTAGATGTGGACGGAAAAGAAAAATTGACAAGAGATTTCAACGCAAGATTGTGCGGATGTTGGATAAAGAACCTCAACATCCAAACAAGTTCAAGCTGCCCTGCAGTCCGAGGGTACAACAGTGTCAACCCGTACTATCCGTCGGCGTCTGAATGAAAAGGGACTGTATGGTAGGAGACCCAGGAAGACCCCACTTCTTACCCCGAGACATAAAAAAGCCAGGCTGGAGTTTGCCAAAACTTACCTGAAAAAGCCTAAAACGTTTTGGAAGAATGTTTTCTGGTCAGATGAGACAAAAGTAGAGCTTTTTGGGCAAAGGCATCAACATAGAGTTTACAGGAGAAAAAAAAAAGAGGCATTCAAAGAAAAGAACACGGTCCCTACAATCAAACATGGCGGAGGTTCCCTGATGTTTTGGGGTTGCTTTGCTGCCTCAGGCCCTGGACTGCTTGACCGTGTGTTCATGGCATTATGAAGTCTGAAGACTACCAACAAATTTTGCAGCATAATGTAGGGCCCAGTGTGAGAAAGCTGGGTCTCCCTCAGAGGTCATGGGTCTTCCAGCAGGACAATGACCCAAAACACACTTCAAAAAGCACTAGAAAATGGTTTGAGAGAAAGCACTGGAGACTTCTAAGGTGGCCAGCAATGAGTCCAGACCTGAATCCCATAGAACACCTGTGGAGAGATCTAAAAATGGCAGTTTGGAGAAGGCACCCTTCAAATATCAGGGACCTGGAGCAGTTTGCCAAAGAAGAATGGTCTAAAATTCCAGCAGAGCATTGTAAGAAACTCATTGATGGTTACCGGAAGCGGTTGGTCGCAGTTATTTTGGCTAAAGGTTGTGCAACCAAGTATTAGGCTGAGAGTGTCAATACTTCTGTCTGGCCCATTTTTGGAGTTTTGTGTGAAATGATCAATGTTTTGCTTCATTCTCTTTTGTGTTTTTTCATTTAAGACAAATTAAATGAAGATAATAATACCAAAGAATTTGTGTTTGCAATCATTTTCAGGAAGAAACTGAGTATTATCTGACAGAATTGCAGGGGTGTGAATACTTTTGGCCATGACTGTATATAATGTGTATGCAGCACAGCTGTATGTGTATATATAGTGTGTATAATGTGTATACAGCAGAGCGGTATGTGTGTATATATAATACTAGATTGTGGCCCGATTCTAACGCATCGGGTGTTCTAGAATATGCATGTCCCCGTAGTATATGGACAATGATGATTCCAGAATTCGCGGCAGACTGTGCCCGTCGCTGATTGGTCGAGGCAACCTTTATGACATCATCGTCGCCATGGCAACCATTATGACATCTACGTCGATACTGTGCCAGTCGCTAATTGGTCGAGGCCTGGTGGCAAAAAATCTTCGGGATCGTCTGACACGTAGTCACTATGTCGACCAGTTTCTACATTTTTGGATTTGATGCGGCCAGGGGGTGGGTGTGTGCCATGCGGGAGGTGTGTCGCCTGTCCCAATGTTGAAAGATGTACCTCTTTTGTGGATTCTAGGGGTACCAAGGTGTATGATATCAAACAGAATAGGCTAGGGAGAAAATGGCTAGAAGGTTGGAGGAGTGTTTAAACTAGGGATTGGGGGGGAGGGTATTCATTTTATAGGAGGGGAAGATAGTGCAGATAGAGACCTGGGCACAAATAAGGAAGTTGGGGGTGGCGGTGGCATGGGGGGTGGGGTTAGAACAGTTAGTAATTTAAGAAAGAATAGAAGTACAGAGAGGAACATCAAGTGCATGTATACTAATGCCAGAAGCCTCTCCAACAAAATGGATGAATTAGAACTAATGTTGTTGGAACATAATTATGACATGGTGGGGATATCTGAGACGTGGCTGGATGAGAGCCATGACTGGGCTGTTAACTTGCAGGGCTATAGCCTTTTCAGAAATGACCGTACAGATAAGCGAGGGGGTGGGGTGTGTCTGTATGTAAAATCATCCTTAAAACCCATCCTGCGTGATAATATAGGTGAATCTAATGAAAATGTAGAGTCCCTGTGGGTGGAGATAAGGGGAGGGGGAAAAAATTATAAATTACTGATAGGGGTTTGTTATAAATCTCCAAAAATAATGGAAGCAATGGAGAATATCCTCGTAAAGCAAATAGATGAAGCTGCGACTCAAGGAGAAGTCATTATTATGGGGGACTTCAACTACCCTGAAATAGATTGGGGAACAGAAACCTGCAGTTCCAGTAAGGGTAATCGGTTTTTGACAACTATGAGAGACAATTACCTTTCACAACTGGTTCAGGACCCAACAAGAAGGGGGGCATTGCTAGACCTAATATTAACAAACAGACCAGACCGCATAGCAAATATAAGGGTTGGGGGTCACTTGGGGAATAGTGATCACAAAATAATAAGTTTTCATGTCTCCTTTAATAAGATGTGTAGTAGAGGGGTGACAAGGACACTAAACTTCAGGAGGGCAAATTTCCAACGGATGAGAGAGGATCTTGGTGCAATTAACTGGGACGATATCCTGAGACATAAAAGTACACAAAGAAAATGGGAGTCGTTTATTACCATCCTGGATAGGACCTGTGCACAGTATATACCGTATGGGAATAAACATACTAGAAATAGGAGGAAACCATTATGGCTAAATAGAGCTGTAAGGGGCGCAATAAGTGACAAAAAGAAAGCATTTAGAGAATTAAAGGAAGTAGGTAGTGAGGAGGCATTAAATAAATACAAAAAATTAAATAAATTCTGTAAAAAGCAAATCAAGGCATCAAAGATTGAGACAGAGAGACTCATTGCTAGAGAGGGCAAAAATAACCCCAAAATATTCTTTAACTACATAAATAGTAAGAAACTAAAAAATGATAGTGTTGGCCCCCTTAAAAATAGTCTGGGTGAAATGGTGGATGAGGATGAGGAAAAAGCCAATATGCTAAATGACTTTTTTTCATCAGTATTTACAAAAGAAAATCCCATGGCAGCCAATATGACTAGTGATAATAATTCCCAATTTAATGTTACCTGCTTAACCCAGCAGGAAGTACGGCGGCGTTTAAAAATCACAAAAATTGACAAATCTCCGGGCCCGGATGGGATACACCCCCGAGTACTGCAGTAATTAAGTACAGTCATTGATAGACCATTATTTTTAATCTTTAAAGAGTCCATAATAACAGGGTCTGTACCACAGGAGTGGCGTATAGCAAATGTGGTGCCAATATTCAAAAAGGGGACAAAAACTGAACTCGGAAATTATAGGCCAGTAAGCTTAACCTCTACTGTGGGTAAAATCCTGGAGGGCATTCTAAGGGATGCTATACTGGAGTATCTGAAGAGGAATAACCTCATGACCCAGTATCAGCACGGGTTTACTAGGGACCGTTCATGTCAGACTAATTTGATCAGCTTCTATGAAGAGGTAAGTTCCGGACTCGACCAAGGGAACCCAGTAGATGTAGTGTATATGGACTTTTCAAAAGCTTTTGATACGGTGCCACACAAAAGGTTGATACATAAAATGAGAATAATGGGGATAGGGGAAAATATGTGCAAGTGGGTTGAGAGCTGGCTCAGGGATAGGAAACAAAGGGTGGTTATTAATGGAGCACACTCGGACTGGGTCGCGGTTAGTAGTGGGGTACCACAGGGGTCAGTATTGGGCCCTCTTCTTTTTAACATATTTATTAATGACCTTGTAGGGGGCATACAGAGCAGAATTTCAATATTTGCAGATGACACTAAACTCTGCAGGGTAATCAATACAGAGGAGGACAATTTTATATTACAGGATGATTTATGTAAACTAGAAGCTTGGGCTGATAAATGGCAAATGAGCTTTAATGGGGATAAATGTAAGGTCATGCACTTGGGTAGAAGTAATAAGATGTATAACTATGTGCTTAATTCTAAAACTCTGGGCAAAACCGTCAATGAAAAAGACCTGGGTGTATGGGTGGTTGACAAACTCATATTCAGTGGCCAGTGTCAGGCAGCTGCTACAAAGGCAAATAAAATAATGGGATGCATTAAAAGAGGCATAGATGCTCATGAGGAGAACATAATTTTACCTCTATACAAGTCACTAGTGCGACCACACTTAGAATACCGTGCACAGTTCTGGTCTCCGGTGTATAAGAAAGACATAGCTGAACTGGAGCGGGTGCAGAGAAGAGCAACCAAGGTTATTAGAGGACTGGGGGGTCTGCAATACCAAGATAGGTTATTACACTTGGGGCTATTTAGTTTGGAAAAAGAAGACTAAGGGGTGATCTTATGTTAATGTATAAATATATGAGGGGACAGTACAAAGACCTTTCTGGTGATCTTTTTAATCATAGACCGGTGACAGGGACAAGGGGGCATCCTCTACGTCTGGAGGAAAAAAGGTTTAATCATAATAACAGACGCGGATTCTTTACTGTAAGAGCAGTGAGACTATGGAACTCTCTGCCGCATGATGTTGTAATGAGTGATTCATTACTTAAATTTAAGAGGGGACTGGATACCTTTCTGGAAAAGTATAATATTACAGGGTATATATATTAGATTCCTTGATAAGGCGTTGATCCAGGGAACTAGTCGGATTGCCGTATGTGGGGTCGGGAAGGAATTTTTTTCCCCAAGGTGGAGCTTACTCTTACCACATGGTTTTTTTTTGCCTTCCTCTGGATCAACATGTTAGGGCATGCTAGGCTATGGGTTGAACTAGATGGACTTAAAGTCTTCCTTCAACCTTAATAACTATGTCACTATGTCAGGTGTGTCGCCTGTCCCAATGTTGAAAGATGTACCTCTTTTGTGGATTCTAGTGGTACCAAGGTGTATGATATCAAACAGAATATATCGTGTGTCTCTAGGTACGTAATTTATTATGCTACATGCCTATGTGGGCTAATTTATATTGGGCTGATGACACGTCAGCTCAAAGTTCGTATCAGAGAACACGTCCTTGGGATACAGGCGGCTGCCTCGTGCACGGACTCATCCACCCTCAAGACACTGCCACGGCACTTTAGGGAATTTCATCATTGTGATGCCTCCGGACTTAAGGTCCGGGGGATTGATCTTCTAAACATCAATATTAGGGGGGTAATCTCAGTAAACGTTTGGCCCAAGCAGAGACTAGATGGATCTGGACTCTTCAGACCATTAGTCCTAATGGGCTCAACAAAAATATCTCCTTCGTTCCTTTTCTGTGATTGGGTTCCCTGTGCACCCCTGATTACGCATCCTATGGTAGGTTTTTCATGATTTTAATCTTTTAATTTTTTGTCAATATGTAGATACATTATCGCATGGAAGATGCGTCCGTATGATGGAGCCTTGTTTTGGGATAAACTATTGATTGGATCAACATGTCTCTTCTATCAATATTGAGCCCACACAGGAAATCCTTTCTGCTACTGGTTGTTTATGGACTATTTATGGACTCATATATATTAGTATTGTTGCTGTATTGTTATTAGTTTGTTGTTTTTATTGTTATTCATCTCTGTATCTGTGTTTTTGTATATTATTCCCATACCTGTCTCCATGTCCTTGTGTAGTACACGTAGTTTCATCCCCTATTTCTTCTTATATTGCGCGGCCGTAGTTGGGTTGTTTTGCCCTTTCTTATTCCCAATTGTAATATGGCCGCGGCTGTTCTGCGCATGCGCGCTGACCGGTGGGAGGCTGCGGCCCGGCGTTTCCATGGCTATGCGGTGAGTGATCACGTGGGGCCCCACGTGTTTCCTCCTGACTGGCGGTGTGAACGCTGTGCTCGGCCACATCGGCGGCGGGCGGCGCGTCTTTGGGGAATACACCGGGCATTTCCGGTATGTAGGTATAAATGGTGACACTGATAACATCTTTCACGCCCCCTGAGGAAGGAGCATTGAGCTCCGAAACGCGCGTCGGGTGTACTCCTGGCTCCTAAGCTGTGACAATATCAGGTATTTACACTTTATATAGCTGGCTATACTGTTGTGTATATCTGGCCATAGGCCCCCAATATACCGCAGTATGGATATTGTTGCAGCTATGTGGCCTTGAGTCTGTGGGCATATATACCGCCATCTAGTGCGTACCCAGTGCCCTCTGTTGTCCAATTGTCTTTTCTTAGTTTTACATGTGTTATATTTGTGCATTAAGAAAGTTATATATTTTATGGGACTTTCGACTGCAAGTTTGTGAGGGTTATATACTGTATAGTTGGCAGTTTTTTCCTGACTACAGTCCTGATATACATGCATTGAGGCACCTTAGTGATGTGTGCAATAGTCAGCGATTCTTATAGGAATCTTTGCATGAATATGTCTATAACGATCTCATTTCATAATGTGTATACAGCAGAGCTGTGTGTGTATATATAATGTGTATGCAGCAGAGCTGTGTGTGTATATATAATGTGTATGCAGCAGAGCTGTATGTGTATGTATATATAATGTGTATGCAGCAGAGCTGTGTGTGTATATATAATGTGTATGCAGCAGAGCTGTGTGTGTATATAATGTGTATGCAGCAGAGCTGTATGTGTATGTATATATAATGTGTATGCAGCAGAGCTGTGTGTGTATATATGGTGTGTATATATAATGTGTATGCAGCAGAGCTGTATGTGTATATATAATGTGTATGCAGCAGAGCTGTATGTGTGTATATATAATGTGTATACAGCAGAGCTGTATGTGTGTATATATAATGTGTATACAGCAGAGCTGTATGTGTATATATAATGTGTATACAGCAGAGCTGTGTGTGTATATATAATGTGTATGCAGCAGAGCTGTGTGTGTATATATAATGTGTATGCAGCAGAGCTGTATGTGTATGTATATATAATGTGTATGCAGCAGAGCTGTGTGTGTATATATAGTGTATATATAATGTGTATGCAGCAGAGCTGTATGTGTATATATAATGTGTATACAGCAGAGCTGTATGTGTATATATAATGTGTATACAGCAGAGCTGTATGTGTATATATAATGTGTATACAGCAGAGCTGTATGTGTATATATAATGTGTATACAGCAGAGCTGTATGTGTATATATAATGTGCATGTAGCAGAGCTGTGTGTGTATATAATGTGTATGCAGCAGAGCTGTATGTGTATATGTAATGTGTATGCAGCAGAGCTGTGTGTGTATATATAGTGCGTATATATAATGTGTATGCAGCAGAGCTGTATGTGTATATATAATGTGTATGCAGCAGAGCTTTATGTGTGTATATATAATGTGTATGCAGCAGAGCTGTATGTGTATATATAATGTGTATGCAGCAGAGCTGTATGTGTGTATATATAATGTGTATACAGCAGAGCTGTATGTGTATATATAATGTGTATACAGCAGAGCTGTATGTGTATATATAATGTGTATACAGCAGAGCTGTATGTGTATATATAATATGTATGCAGCAGAGCTGTATGTGTATATATAATGTGTATACAGCTGAGCTGTATGTGTATATATAATGTGTATACAGCAGAGTTGTATGTGTGTATATATAATGTGTATGCAGCAGAGCTGTATGTGTGTATATATAATGTGTATACAGCAGAGCTGTATGTGTGTATATACAGTACAGACAAAGTTTGGACACACCTCATTTAAAGATTTTTCTGTATTTTCATGACTATGAAAATTGTACATTCACACTGAAGGCATCAAAACTATGAATTAACACGTGGAATTATATACTTAACAAAAAAGTGTGAAACAACTGAAAATATGTCTTATATTCTAGGTTCTTCAAAGTAGCCACCTTTTGCTTTGATGATTGCCGTGCACACTCTTGGCATTCTCTTGATGAGCTTCAAGAGGTAGTCACCGGGAATGGTCTTCCAACAATTTTGAAGGAGTTGCCAGAGATGCTTAGCACTTGTTGGCCCTTTTGCCTTCACTCTGTGGTCCAGCTCACCCCAAACCATCTCGATTGGGTTCAGGTCTGGTGACTGGCTCATGGGGCGTACCATATTCATATCCAATTGAGGACTCTCAATATTAGAGTTCAATTGATTCGCTCCTGAAAAGTCTACTGGATAGGTGCCCTATCCAAGGCAACCAGCCTAAATCACCAGCCTGATGACCGGTCAAATAACACCCCCAGCGCTTATATAAAAGAGCAATCCATAATAGGAAATCAGTAAGAAGAAAGAGGATATATTACCCAATACAACACGATTGCATGAACAATAACCACACTCAAAAGTCCCAGGGTGTAAGGCAGGACATGGCCCCACGCGTATCGCCCACGCAAGTGAGGCTTTGTCAGGGGAAGTAAAAAACATGTGACCAACCTGTGAATAAACATCCCAAGATCCCATGTCTAATAGCCTACAGATGCAGGCCGGTGTGATCAATCCTGAAAGCGGACGCCAGATGGAAAGCCGCAGCTGCCATAGATGTCGAAGGGGGAAGTGCGCAGGCGCAAACTGGAACACAGCCGCGGTTGCTGTGGAAGCCAAAAGGAGAGGTGCGCAGACGCGGGCTGGAGCGCAGACAGAACAGCCACGCATGCGCACTATAGTAACAGGGCACAAAGCCCCATTCCACATAACCACATAAGGAATTGCACGGCCAGTGTAAGTATATAGAAAGGATATAAAGAAAATATGCGCACGCGTGGACTTGAGACATGGATCAAACCACCGTGCCTGCGCAAAATAAGCCACAACCGCCCATAGCACAATCTCTCCACTACATACTCAAGGCCCATCAGGCAGTTCCATACATTCGTCCCCGGGGACTAACACTCCTACCATATCAGACAACCATACATACATAGAAACATTAATTATTATAGACAAGTACCGAATATTACATGCCCATATATATAATTAAACATACTTTATATATTGACTTAGTTATAATAAAATTATTAAATATTTATAAAGACCACCCCATATATTAGGGGTCCAAATACCATTAAGGGGTCCAATACCATTAAACCACAGTCAATGGCATTATCCATGATCCCCCCTCACTTCATCATTTGCGCCCCCTAACTTCATCATTTGCAATCTCCCGCCCCCTCACTTTATCATTTGCAGTCCCTCGCCCACCTCACTTCACTTGCATTCCCTCATCCTCCCTAACTTCATCATTTGCAGTGCCCTGTTCCCCCTCACTACATCATTTGTAGTACCTTGTTCCACCTCCCACTTCATCTTTGGCAGTGCCCCATTTCCTCCTCACTTCATCATTTGCAGTGCCTTGTTCCCCCCTCACTTCATTATTGGCAGTCCCCTACCCCCTCACTTCATCATTCGCAGTCCCCCGTTTGTCCCCCTCACTTCATCATTTGCAGAGCCTTGTTTCCTCCCACTTGATCATTTGCAGTGCCCCATCCCCCCTCACGTCATTATTTGAATTGCCTCATTCCCCCTCACTTCATCATTTGCAGTACCCCGTTCACCCCCTCACTTGCAGTCCCTCTCCCCCCACTTTATCCTTTGCAGTGCTCCGTCCCCCCCTCACTTCATCATTTGCAGTGCCCTGTTCTACTCCTCACTTCAGCATTTGCAGTCCCTATCCCCTCCACTTCATCATTTGCAGTGCCCCATTCCCCCCTCACTTCATTATTTACAGTGTTCTGTTCCCCCTTCACTTCCTCATTTTCAGTCCCCCTCCCCCACATCATCCTTTGCAGTCCCCTCTCCCACTTCATCTTTTGCAGTCCCCTGCCCCCTCTCTTCATCATTTGCAGTACTCCATTCCCTCCCCTCACTTCATCATTTGCAGTGCCCAGTTCCCCCTTCACTTCATCATTTGCAGTACACCGCCCCCCTCACTTCATCATTTGCAGTCCCCCTCCCCCACTTCATCCTTTGCAGTGCCTTGTCCCACCTCACTCCCTCCTCACTTTATAATTTGCAGTTCTCCCCTCACTTCATCATTTGCAGTGTCTTGTTTCCCCCACACTTCATCATTTGCTGTCCCCCACCCCCCTCACTTCATCAGTTGCAATCCCCGCCCCCCTCACTTCATCATTTACAGCCCGGCGTATGATCGCGATGGCGTGATCGCATATAGGCCAGCACTGACCAAATGTTCAGAAAAGGCGGAGGGAGCTGTAGCCGCACAGCCGTTCAGGTTTAATGGCCGTGGAGCTTCGGGAAAGCTCCCAGTGCTGAGGTGTGCGCCGTGCCACACAACACTTTTACACTTTTTTTTTTGCCTTCCTCTGGATCAACATGTTAGGGCATGCTAGGCTATGGGTTGAACTAGATGGACTTAAAGTCTTCCTTCAACCTTAATAACTATGTCACTATGTCAGGTGTGTCGCCTGTCCCAATGTTGAAAGATGTACCTCTTTTGTGGATTCTAGTGGTACCAAGGTGTATGATATCAAACAGAATATATCGTGTGTCTCTAGGTACGTAATTTATTATGCTACATGCCTATGTGGGCTAATTTATATTGGGCTGATGACACGTCAGCTCAAAGTTCGTATCAGAGAACACGTCCTTGGGATACAGGCGGCTGCCTCGTGCACGGACTCATCCACCCTCAAGACACTGCCACGGCACTTTAGGGAATTTCATCATTGTGATGCCTCCGGACTTAAGGTCCGGGGGATTGATCTTCTAAACATCAATATTAGGGGGGTAATCTCAGTAAACGTTTGGCCCAAGCAGAGACTAGATGGATCTGGACTCTTCAGACCATTAGTCCTAATGGGCTCAACAAAAATATCTCCTTCGTTCCTTTTCTGTGATTGGGTTCCCTGTGCACCCCTGATTACGCATCCTATGGTAGGTTTTTCATGATTTTAATCTTTTAATTTTTTGTCAATATGTAGATACATTATCGCATGGAAGATGCGTCCGTATGATGGAGCCTTGTTTTGGGATAAACTATTGATTGGATCAACATGTCTCTTCTATCAATATTGAGCCCACACAGGAAATCCTTTCTGCTACTGGTTGTTTATGGACTATTTATGGACTCATATATATTAGTATTGTTGCTGTATTGTTATTAGTTTGTTGTTTTTATTGTTATTCATCTCTGTATCTGTGTTTTTGTATATTATTCCCATACCTGTCTCCATGTCCTTGTGTAGTACACGTAGTTTCATCCCCTATTTCTTCTTATATTGCGCGGCCGTAGTTGGGTTGTTTTGCCCTTTCTTATTCCCAATTGTAATATGGCCGCGGCTGTTCTGCGCATGCGCGCTGACCGGTGGGAGGCTGCGGCCCGGCGTTTCCATGGCTATGCGGTGAGTGATCACGTGGGGCCCCACGTGTTTCCTCCTGACTGGCGGTGTGAACGCTGTGCTCGGCCACATCGGCGGCGGGCGGCGCGTCTTTGGGGAATACACCGGGCATTTCCGGTATGTAGGTATAAATGGTGACACTGATAACATCTTTCACGCCCCCTGAGGAAGGAGCATTGAGCTCCGAAACGCGCGTCGGGTGTACTCCTGGCTCCTAAGCTGTGACAATATCAGGTATTTACACTTTATATAGCTGGCTATACTGTTGTGTATATCTGGCCATAGGCCCCCAATATACCGCAGTATGGATATTGTTGCAGCTATGTGGCCTTGAGTCTGTGGGCATATATACCGCCATCTAGTGCGTACCCAGTGCCCTCTGTTGTCCAATTGTCTTTTCTTAGTTTTACATGTGTTATATTTGTGCATTAAGAAAGTTATATATTTTATGGGACTTTCGACTGCAAGTTTGTGAGGGTTATATACTGTATAGTTGGCAGTTTTTTCCTGACTACAGTCCTGATATACATGCATTGAGGCACCTTAGTGATGTGTGCAATAGTCAGCGATTCTTATAGGAATCTTTGCATGAATATGTCTATAACGATCTCATTTCATAATGTGTATACAGCAGAGCTGTGTGTGTATATATAATGTGTATGCAGCAGAGCTGTGTGTGTATATATAATGTGTATGCAGCAGAGCTGTATGTGTATGTATATATAATGTGTATGCAGCAGAGCTGTGTGTGTATATATAATGTGTATGCAGCAGAGCTGTGTGTGTATATAATGTGTATGCAGCAGAGCTGTATGTGTATGTATATATAATGTGTATGCAGCAGAGCTGTGTGTGTATATATGGTGTGTATATATAATGTGTATGCAGCAGAGCTGTATGTGTATATATAATGTGTATGCAGCAGAGCTGTATGTGTGTATATATAATGTGTATACAGCAGAGCTGTATGTGTGTATATATAATGTGTATACAGCAGAGCTGTATGTGTATATATAATGTGTATACAGCAGAGCTGTGTGTGTATATATAATGTGTATGCAGCAGAGCTGTGTGTGTATATATAATGTGTATGCAGCAGAGCTGTATGTGTATGTATATATAATGTGTATGCAGCAGAGCTGTGTGTGTATATATAGTGTATATATAATGTGTATGCAGCAGAGCTGTATGTGTATATATAATGTGTATACAGCAGAGCTGTATGTGTATATATAATGTGTATACAGCAGAGCTGTATGTGTATATATAATGTGTATACAGCAGAGCTGTATGTGTATATATAATGTGTATACAGCAGAGCTGTATGTGTATATATAATGTGCATGTAGCAGAGCTGTGTGTGTATATAATGTGTATGCAGCAGAGCTGTATGTGTATATGTAATGTGTATGCAGCAGAGCTGTGTGTGTATATATAGTGCGTATATATAATGTGTATGCAGCAGAGCTGTATGTGTATATATAATGTGTATGCAGCAGAGCTTTATGTGTGTATATATAATGTGTATGCAGCAGAGCTGTATGTGTATATATAATGTGTATGCAGCAGAGCTGTATGTGTGTATATATAATGTGTATACAGCAGAGCTGTATGTGTATATATAATGTGTATACAGCAGAGCTGTATGTGTATATATAATGTGTATACAGCAGAGCTGTATGTGTATATATAATATGTATGCAGCAGAGCTGTATGTGTATATATAATGTGTATACAGCTGAGCTGTATGTGTATATATAATGTGTATACAGCAGAGTTGTATGTGTGTATATATAATGTGTATGCAGCAGAGCTGTATGTGTGTATATATAATGTGTATACAGCAGAGCTGTATGTGTGTATATACAGTACAGACAAAGTTTGGACACACCTCATTTAAAGATTTTTCTGTATTTTCATGACTATGAAAATTGTACATTCACACTGAAGGCATCAAAACTATGAATTAACACGTGGAATTATATACTTAACAAAAAAGTGTGAAACAACTGAAAATATGTCTTATATTCTAGGTTCTTCAAAGTAGCCACCTTTTGCTTTGATGATTGCCGTGCACACTCTTGGCATTCTCTTGATGAGCTTCAAGAGGTAGTCACCGGGAATGGTCTTCCAACAATTTTGAAGGAGTTGCCAGAGATGCTTAGCACTTGTTGGCCCTTTTGCCTTCACTCTGTGGTCCAGCTCACCCCAAACCATCTCGATTGGGTTCAGGTCTGGTGACTGGCTCATGGGGCGTACCATATTCATATCCAATTGAGGACTCTCAATATTAGAGTTCAATTGATTCGCTCCTGAAAAGTCTACTGGATAGGTGCCCTATCCAAGGCAACCAGCCTAAATCACCAGCCTGATGACCGGTCAAATAACACCCCCAGCGCTTATATAAAAGAGCAATCCATAATAGGAAATCAGTAAGAAGAAAGAGGATATATTACCCAATACAACACGATTGCATGAACAATAACCACACTCAAAAGTCCCAGGGTGTAAGGCAGGACATGGCCCCACGCGTATCGCCCACGCAAGTGAGGCTTTGTCAGGGGAAGTAAAAAACATGTGACCAACCTGTGAATAAACATCCCAAGATCCCATGTCTAATAGCCTACAGATGCAGGCCGGTGTGATCAATCCTGAAAGCGGACGCCAGATGGAAAGCCGCAGCTGCCATAGATGTCGAAGGGGGAAGTGCGCAGGCGCAAACTGGAACACAGCCGCGGTTGCTGTGGAAGCCAAAAGGAGAGGTGCGCAGACGCGGGCTGGAGCGCAGACAGAACAGCCACGCATGCGCACTATAGTAACAGGGCACAAAGCCCCATTCCACATAACCACATAAGGAATTGCACGGCCAGTGTAAGTATATAGAAAGGATATAAAGAAAATATGCGCACGCGTGGACTTGAGACATGGATCAAACCACCGTGCCTGCGCAAAATAAGCCACAACCGCCCATAGCACAATCTCTCCACTACATACTCAAGGCCCATCAGGCAGTTCCATACATTCGTCCCCGGGGACTAACACTCCTACCATATCAGACAACCATACATACATAGAAACATTAATTATTATAGACAAGTACCGAATATTACATGCCCATATATATAATTAAACATACTTTATATATTGACTTAGTTATAATAAAATTATTAAATATTTATAAAGACCACCCCATATATTAGGGGTCCAAATACCATTAAGGGGTCCAATACCATTAAACCACAGTCAATGGCATTATCCATGATCCCCCCTCACTTCATCATTTGCGCCCCCTAACTTCATCATTTGCAATCTCCCGCCCCCTCACTTTATCATTTGCAGTCCCTCGCCCACCTCACTTCACTTGCATTCCCTCATCCTCCCTAACTTCATCATTTGCAGTGCCCTGTTCCCCCTCACTACATCATTTGTAGTACCTTGTTCCACCTCCCACTTCATCTTTGGCAGTGCCCCATTTCCTCCTCACTTCATCATTTGCAGTGCCTTGTTCCCCCCTCACTTCATTATTGGCAGTCCCCTACCCCCTCACTTCATCATTCGCAGTCCCCCGTTTGTCCCCCTCACTTCATCATTTGCAGAGCCTTGTTTCCTCCCACTTGATCATTTGCAGTGCCCCATCCCCCCTCACGTCATTATTTGAATTGCCTCATTCCCCCTCACTTCATCATTTGCAGTACCCCGTTCACCCCCTCACTTGCAGTCCCTCTCCCCCCACTTTATCCTTTGCAGTGCTCCGTCCCCCCCTCACTTCATCATTTGCAGTGCCCTGTTCTACTCCTCACTTCAGCATTTGCAGTCCCTATCCCCTCCACTTCATCATTTGCAGTGCCCCATTCCCCCCTCACTTCATTATTTACAGTGTTCTGTTCCCCCTTCACTTCCTCATTTTCAGTCCCCCTCCCCCACATCATCCTTTGCAGTCCCCTCTCCCACTTCATCTTTTGCAGTCCCCTGCCCCCTCTCTTCATCATTTGCAGTACTCCATTCCCTCCCCTCACTTCATCATTTGCAGTGCCCAGTTCCCCCTTCACTTCATCATTTGCAGTACACCGCCCCCCTCACTTCATCATTTGCAGTCCCCCTCCCCCACTTCATCCTTTGCAGTGCCTTGTCCCACCTCACTCCCTCCTCACTTTATAATTTGCAGTTCTCCCCTCACTTCATCATTTGCAGTGTCTTGTTTCCCCCACACTTCATCATTTGCTGTCCCCCACCCCCCTCACTTCATCAGTTGCAATCCCCGCCCCCCTCACTTCATCATTTACAGCCCGGCGTATGATCGCGATGGCGTGATCGCATATAGGCCAGCACTGACCAAATGTTCAGAAAAGGCGGAGGGAGCTGTAGCCGCACAGCCGTTCAGGTTTAATGGCCGTGGAGCTTCGGGAAAGCTCCCAGTGCTGAGGTGTGCGCCGTGCCACACAACACTTTTACACCCTGGGACTCGGTGAACAGAAGCATAAGAAGGAGGGTCCGGACCCAGTCTGAGCCTCCCTCTGTACTTCTGCACACTGGGGCCCATATGTAAGCAGGGACAGGGATGCAGTAAGGCTACTTTCACACTAGCGTCGGGCTCGGCCGCACAACAGGGGCAGCGGATGCATTTTTCCAGCGCAATCGCTGCCCCATTGTGAGGTGCGGGGAGGTGGGGGCGGAGTTCCGGCCACGCATGCGCGGTCGGAAAAAGCGGACCGTCGGGAGCAAAAAACGTTACATGTAACGTTTTTTGCTCCCGGCGGACCGCCACAACACGGCGCAACCGTCTCGCGACGGTTGCGACGTGTGGCAATCCGTCGCAATGCGTCGCTAATGTTAGTCAATGGAGAAAAAACGCATCCTGCAAGCACTTTTGCAGGATGCGTTTTTTCTGCAAAACGACGCCTTGTGACGGATTGCAGTTAACGCTAGTGTGAAAGTAGCCTAACGCAGGAAATGCAGAGCAAGGATTAACAACAGTGCGGTTTAATTTATAACAATACTGAACTCCTTGCAGGGAGGTAAACGGTTAATTAACAGTAAAATTATGGAATAACACAGCAGTCCTATTATTCAACTTCACTTATTGTGACATTTCTGCTTGCATTCAGTCTGATGATAGTTTAAATACTGACATTGGCCAGCACTGCGTCTTCAGGCGTAACCTGCCAACACTCGATCTAGCTTGTAGCGGCAACTGGCGGTCACCGGTTTTGCCCGTTGAGCCCCTAGTCCATTAATCTGTAAAGCCGGCGTGGGAAGTGTCGTAGAAGTCTCTATTCAATGCATGCTCCGTAGCACATCCGTCGGTGAGGGGGAATACACCTCACAATCCTGCACCTGGCACTCGCTTCTCAATGCGAGCACCGCACACTGCTCCATTGAGCACCCGTCGCTCTGCGCGCTCACTGACTCTCAGAGACCCTCAGGTAACGTCTGCCGGGTCTCAGCTCCGTGCCTCCTTTCGCTCTGCAGCGCATGGAACACCTCCCTCTCTTCCCTCTGCCAGCTGGAAACTCCTTTCCTGTTCTTCCTGCTCCCCCCCCCCCCCCCGGTGTCACCACGCCCCCTCTCACTAGGTCATGGGTCCTGTCCGGTTCCCCAATCTTTCCCCCCTGGCAACACTGGACGCAGCCTCAACAGTTCTGGACCCGGCATTGCACAAGTACCCGCAGCCTGGTCTTCCTCCTTACACATACAGCAGTAAGGTCAGTAATGCCCTGATGACAGCCCTGTATGTAATTAAAGTAATTGAGAACAGCATCCAATCCAGGTGTAAAAATTCAAAAGAGCTTTATTTCGCCATGTAGAGCATATTCAAAGGGCTGGCTTATGTAGTGTGGAAGCACAATCTGCACCAATCACAACACAAGCCCAGCCTATATGTTTGTAGGCTGGCTTGTCGTGATTGGTGCAGATTGTGCTTCCACACTGTCATGATCCAGTTCGGGGTTTGTTTTCTGCTATGCTCTCTTTGGACTGGTCATGCGGGGGTTAATCCCCTCTGCCTCATTTTGGAGCTGGCTTGGCTTTTTAAGTCCTCTCCAGTCTGCTGGCCAGCTTCAGTGATAGTTCATGCTTCCAGGCTAGAGCAGCTGACCGGTATAAACTGTTGATCCTTCTGCCTCTGACTTCCCATATTTGTGTGAGAACCGTTCCCTATCCCTGACGTAGTGTTTGGTGGTTTCCTTACAGTGTATGACTCGGCCTGATCTCTTAACCCTGCTTCTTGCTTTCCGACTCTACCTTATTCCCTGACCGGCTTTGACATCTGGCTTGTACCCCGACTTCGTCTTATGTCTCAAGTTTTGGATACCGTGCTCTCGTTTGGCTCTGACTTCTGGCTTGTCTCTGACTTCGTGCATGTTGTGACCTCTGGTACCTCTGCTCCTGACAGTTTCTGACTCTGCTCGTCTGATCACTCTTTTGTTACCTGTGACACCTGTGAGGCTGCTCAGTGTTGCTACGTTGTTAGTGTGCAACCTCTTTTCCCTCACCAGCACCCCCTGGTGGAGGTTGCACTAAACTGCACTGCCACTGCATCACTCACACTACATAAGACAGCCCTTTGAGAGGTCAGTTGTACTTGATAAAGACCTGCTGCAGGTTCAAATGTATGCTCTACATGGCAAATTCAAGCTCTTTTGAATTTCTACATCTGGATTGGACGCTGTTCTCAATTACTTTGATTGCTGCCACATTTCCAAGTGGGTTCTTTGGATCAAGAGCGGGCGTCCACTTTGTGAGTGCTATTGGAGCGCCTGCTAGGACCGTAGGGTACTCGGTACTGGGTCTACACAGTTCTTAAATGGAAAGTCACGGCGGCAGTGACTAGGTCCGTGGCCCTGGGTGTCCAATTAAAGGGGATAAAGTGTAGTGTCAAATAAAGTCTAACGTAGTAATCTTTGTGACGCCACCTGTGGTACTCGGCCAGGGATGGCCGATGCTGCTTAAAGAGATCCGATGGGGCCTATGGTGATGCAGCTTAGATGGTTTTGCTCCCCACAGGTGGAGCGGAGGCCCCAGGGCTACTAGGACAGTCTATGAGGGGTTGTAGATGTTGGGGTGCAGGAAATAATTGGAGGACACGGGATTTGCAGTCTCTTTACCTTTTACTGGTGAAATTGCAGTCCAGGGCACAGGTTATAGGTGATCTTTGAAATCCGGGCATCCTGAAAGCGGTTTGAAATCCCCCTCGCCAGGTGGGGTTGGAAGCCTTCCGTTCTGCGCTGAATTCTAGGTTCTTGATGCTTTAGCTTTCCTCAAGTCCCGCTCTCAATCTGTCCCTCAGGTGGAACACTACCCGCATGGCAGGTAGCTCAAGCCTTTTTACAGGTGTCCCTCTCTCGTGGTGACTCCGGGCTTTAATCTGCTGCTGTGCCTTCGGGTGTCAGTCGTGGCCAGGAGACCTGCAATCTCCTGCCCTCTGGTTTCTGCTGTTGGGCATACAGTTCCCACACAACCTCGGACTCTGGTGTCCGGTTTCTTGCACTCAATCCTGGGAGTGAGCTCAATCGCAGCTCTCTGTTTCTCTCCCACTTGCTCCTTCACTGTCTCACACAGACTGCCCGTAACACCTCCAGACCAGAACTTATAGGGTAGCTACCCTGAAACCGGGTCTAGAGCTCCCCCTTCTGACCTGATGTCAGGTTAGTGTTGTATGTATGTGTTACCTGCTAAGGGGATTCCTTCTCACTTCCAGGCATGGCATCACCCTCCCCGATAGGCAGGCAATTCCACTGTGACAACCAGATTCCTGGGGTCTCACATTGTCATCCTTCCCTTTGTATGTGTCAGCCCTGTGTGTATGGTGACAGAGTCACTGGTGAAGCGATAGAAGGGAGATACGTGTCACTGCGCAAGATGGCATTAGTGATTTAAAACCAGAGTAGTCTCCTCCAGCACACTACGTGTTGAGAGAATTAAATGAGAGTTATGGGCTGGTTTTAGTGGACCTCCATAGAGCGGCTGGGAGGGGGTCCACTGTATCTCCACCTGCAGTGTCCTGACAGGATCTGTGTGATGTCGAGATCATATGATCAATCACATGATTGAGAAGTCACATGGTCTGGACTTAAATGGCTGGAATTAAAATCCTTTAATAATATCCCCTGTTCTGTAATAATGTTCCCAATCCTGTAATAATGTCCCTTGCCATGAAATAATGTCCCTCAGCCTGTAATAATGTCTCCTGACCTGTAATAATGTCCCCAAGCTTGTAATAATCTCTGTTGTTCTATAATAAAATCTCCAAGCTTATGATAATGTCCATTGTCCTGTAATAATATCCCTCAGCCTGGAATAATGTCCCCCATCTTGTAATAGTGCCCCCTGTCCTGTAATAATATCCCCAAGCTTGTAATAATCTCTCTCATCCTGTAATAATGGTCTTGAATCCTGTGTTAATGATCTCCAATCCTGTAATAGTGTCAGAACAGAAAAAAAGGGAAAAACCAGCTCACCTGTTAGGCATGTGTTGTGGGGAAGCACGGATATCGTGTACTCATCACGTGGACAATAGAGCAAAAAAGGAAGAATATCCAGCTTCCAAAAATTTCAGATTTATTGAGAATAAAATGCAAAGTCCAGTCAATTCATTCACATAATAGTGAGTAGCAGGCAAAATTCTGGACCCGTCGCTTCAGTTTTTCATCCTTTTCGTCCGTTTTTTTATCCGTTTTACGACGGATTACGACGGATCGCAAACGTGATTGGCTACTGAAAACCTGTGTTTCTACAGTCCATCTTTGACCGGTTGTAGAGCAAGTGGCGAAGGTGGAAGACGTGATGGCAAACATTCTGAAGATTTCTGTGGATTTCACTTTTGAGGCGAATCGTTTGAAAGCGATTGTTATGGAGAAGGAGCGAGAAAGACAGTGCATCATGCCTCTGCGCAGACGACGTTTTTGGATCCCCCCAATCACAGCACAGAGAATGTTTATTCAACATTATACATGGAGTTAAGAGGAAACCCCGAGAAGTTTTTCAACTACGTGTGTATTCAAACGGAGAACTTCGATTTTTTTTTGGTGGAACGGACTGGACATCTCATCCAAAGAAGTGACACATATTGCCGCTTCTCCATTTCACCGGCAGAGCGTCTGATGGTGACTCTTCAGTAAGCCATTTTTATTGTATCTCCTACTGTTAAAGGGAATGTGTCACCACTTTTTTGGGCTACCAGGTAAAAATACCATTCAATTCAGTGCCCCCTATGCATTAAACAAGTACTTCTGATATCCTCTGACTCCCCACGTATGATCCATAAATACCTTTTTTATTTCTCCAGCGCTGTATGGTAATATGGTTGGTCCGGGCCGATGGGCGGGGCTTAGTGTCCGTCTCTCCCCCCTCCTCGCTTGCTTCTACGCATTCCTTGTGTATTTCGGCAATTGCGTAGTTTTTGCAAATGCGCAGTATGCTTTGTCCAACAGTGGGCAAAGCAGAAAAGCTGTATTGCGCATGCGCCGGCATAGGCGATTGCTTTCTATGTACCGGAAGTATTTAGCTGCCATTTCTGTGTTCCGCGCCATAGAAAGCAATCGCGTATGCCGGTGCTTGCGCATGAGAATCACTTTCATCACTCCATTTTCAATTTAGACTCGGGATTTCAACCATATCGAGGATTGGGAAGCACACCTGCCGTGCATTGTGGGACTCTTTAGATGGCGACTTTATACCACATCCCACAAAGGAAAGTTGGCTGGATATTGCAGGAAAATTCCAACAAATTTGTCAATTTCCCAATTGCTTGGGTGCAGTGGACGGGAAATATATCTGCATCGTCAAACCTGCTCCATCTGGCTCAGAATATTTCAACTACAAGAAATATTTCTCCATTGTGCTCATGGCCATCGCAGACGCAGAATGCAAGTTTATACCAGTCGATATTGGGACCTATGGCCGCTCCAATGATTCCCAAGTTTTTAAAGTGTCTGCAATGGGGGGTCATCTCTATAGAAACACCTTCCAATTTCCACCCCCAAGACCACTGCCTGAAACCTCTAGGCCACCAATGCTATTTGTATGTGTTGGAGATGAAGCTTTCCAACTCTCGGAATACCTGCTGAAGGCATACTCAAGTAGTGGATTGACGCCAACTAAAAGAATTTTTAATTACCGCCTAACACGAGCACGAAGAATGGCGGAGTGCGCTTTTGGGATTCTAACATCCAAATGGCAAGTTCTGTTGACCGCTATAAACCTGAAGACTGACACTGTTGATGAGGTGGTGAAAGCTTGTGTGATCCTGCACAATTTTGTAATATGCAAGGAACAGATTGCCATTGATGACCACTTTGAAGAAACCACCTTGAATGATTATCATAACATTACTTTTAGAAGTTCTGTGTCAGTTTCCAGAATGAGGGACAAATTTGCTGAATACTTTATTTCACCTCAAGGAAGAGTACACTGGCAGGATGAGATAGTTTGAAAAATTTGTCTTGGACCTTGTTACCCAAAGTATTGGGCCTTGTTTTACCCAAAGTATTGTACCTGGTTGGGTTTTACCCAAAGTATTGTACCTAGTTGGGTTTTAACCAAATTATTGTACCTGTTTTACCCAAAGTATTGTACCTGGTTGGGTGTTACCCAAAGTATTGTACCTGTTTTGCCCAAAGTATTTTACCTTTACCAATACTTTTGTTGAGGAGGTTAAATCCTGCAGTCATTTGCTCTGACAACAGTTTGAGGCAGTTCTGGAAGGCTGCATTCAGATGGAGGAACTCGGGCCGCTCTTTTCCTGACTCCTCTGGCGCTGCTGCCCAGAACCGACAGGTGTTGTAGAGGTGGCACCAGTGTCAGAGGGGTGGGGTAAAGGAAAAGCTATATCCTCACCAGCAGCTTCATGTAACGAAGTCTGCCATGATGCTCTAGCACTGGTGGATGGGATCGAGGGACCAGATGTGATGGAAGGCTGGGAAGGTATAGATGGGTTGGATCTGTCAAAGTGGCCCGTGGTGGCGGACTCCTGTGGGATCTCTTCAGAAGGGTTCAACTGCAGGCTCCCGAGTGCTGCAGACGGTGCTGTGGAACAAAGGAAGAAAAATTTATATATTGTTATTGCTTGGCCTTGGCTGAAACAGAAAAAAAAGTTACACATGTAAACATTTTTACTTAGTAAATGGGGTGGGGAATATTTACATTCTGCTCACCATCGTCGACTAGAGGAACGACAGGGCTCTTGCATACTTGTAGTCCATAAAAATCAAATCCCATTGAAGCTTGTAACACGCGAAACGGCCGTAGTCTATTAACCTAACCAGCTTGCTCTGCATCTATCCTGCCCTCTATAACCATGTCCACAGCACATTGTTGACATAAAGGACAAAGGTTTTTTTATCGGAAGATTTGTGCGGTGCTGCTACTTTCTTTCCTATTTGGATTCTTGCATACTTATATATAATATGAAAAAAACTTTTTGTTTCTCCAAATTTTGTCCAAATTTGGACCTGGAGGAATACACATGTGGTGTCGAAACATGTCGTCCATAAGGGATTGAATGTATGCAATATTGTAACTGAAAAAATCTGGAACTTTTTAATGGATAAATAAAAGGTATATTTTACTCTACCATTGGACTGATCGCTGGAGAAACAAAAAGTTTTTTCTTTACATGTGGATTTGTGTGTGTGGATTTGTCCCAATCCATTTTCCGTGCAAACTGTAACCACAGGTTGGATGTTTTCCTGTTTCTTCAAAGCGGTAAGCTGGCTTTACCAAAAACGTATATATATATACACTCACCGGCCACTTTATTAGGTACACCATGCTAGTAACAGGTTGGACCCCCTTTTGCCTTCAGAACTGCCTCAATTCTTCGTGGCATAGATTCAACAAGGTGCTGGAAGCATTCCTCAGAGATTTTGGTCCATATTGACATGATGGCATCACACAGTTGCCGCAGATTTGTCGGCTGCACATCCCAAAGATGCTCCATACAAGGCAGGATGGATCCATGCTTTCATGTTGTTTACGCCAAATTCTGACCCTACCATCCGAATGTCGCAGCAGAAATCGAGACTCATCAGACCAAGCAACGTTTTTCCAATCTTCTACTGTCCAATTTCGATGAGCTTGTACAAATTGTAGCCTCAGTTTCCTGTTCTTAGCTGAAAGGAGTGGTACCCGGTGTGGTCTTCTGCTGCTGTAGCCCATCTGCCTCAAAGTTCGACGCACTGTGCGTTCAGAGATGCTCTTAGGCCTACCTTGGTTGTAACGGGTGGCGATTTGAGTCACTGTTGCCTTTCTATCAGCTCGAACCAGTCTGCCCATTCTCCTCTGACCTCTGGCATCAACAAGGCATTTCCGCCCACAGAACTGCCGCTCACTGGATTTTTTTTCTTTTTCGGACCATTCTCTGTAAACCCTAGAGATGGTTGTGCGTGAAAATCCCAGTAGATCAGCAGTTTCTGAAATACTCAGACCAGCCCTTCTGGCACCAACAACCATGCCACGTTCAAAGGCACTCAAATCACCTTTCTTCCCCATACTGATGCTCGGTTTGAACTGCAGGAGATTGTCTTGACCATGTCTACATGCCTAAATGCAGTGAGTTGCCGCCATGTGATTGGCTGATTAGAAATTAAGTGTTAACAAGAAGTTGGACAGGTGTACCTAATAAAGTGGCCGGTGAGTGTATATATATATATATATATATATATACTAGATGGTGGCCCGATTCTAACGCATCGGGTATTCTAGAATATGCATGTCCACGTAGTATATAGCACAGCCCACGTAGTATATTGCCCATCCACGTAGTATATTGCCCATTGACGTAGTATATTGCCCAGTGACGTAGTATACAGCACAGAGCCACGTAGTATATTGCTAGTATATTGCCCAGTGACGTAGTATATTGCCCAGTGACGTAGTATATTGCTAGTATATTGCCCAGTGACGTAGTATATTGCCCAGTGACGTAGTATTCAGCACAGAGCCACGTAGTATATTGCCCAGCCACGTAGTATATAGCCCAGCCACGTAGTATATAGCCCAGCCATGTAGTATATTGCCCAGTGACGTAGTATATTGCCCAGTGACGCAGTATATTGCCCAGTGACATAGTATTCAGCACAGAGCCACGTAGTATATTGCCCAGTGACGTAGTATATTGCCAAGTGACGTAGTATATTGCACAGAGCCACGTAGTATATTGCACAGTGATGTAGTATACAGCACAGAGCCGCGTAGTATATTGCCCAGCCACATAGTATATTGCCCAGCCACGTATGTCACAGGTTAAAAAATAAAAAATAAACATACCTTCCGATCCGAGGGCCCCTTGTAGTTCTAACATACTCACCATACTTGTAGTTCTGTCGCCTGTCGTCTTCCGGTCCCAGCCTGCTCGCGCAGGGCCTGTGATGACGTCACGGTCACATGACCGTGACGTCATTGCAGGTCCTGCTCGCGCAGGCGCGCAAGGCCAGTGATTACGTCGCGGTCACATGACCGTGACGTCACTGCAGGTCCTTTCCGCGCAGGCGCTTAGGACTTGCGATGACGTCGCGGTCACATGACCGTGACGTCATGGCAGGTCCTTCTGCCAGACCATCCGTGCCAACGAAACGTGCCGGTTGCATCGCGAGGAGCGGGAAAGGCGGCGTAGGTGAATATATAATCATTTTTTATTTTTTTTATTATTTTTAACAGATGTTTTACTATTGGCGCTGCATAGGCTGCGTCAATAGTAAAAAACTTGGTCACACAGGGTTAATAGCAGCGGTAACGGAGTGCGTTACCCGCGGCATAACGCAGTCCGTTACCGCCGGCATTAACCCTGTGTGAGCGGTGAGCGGAGGGGTGTATGCGGGCGCCGGGCAGTGAGTGCGGGGAGTAAGGAGCGGCCATTTTCTTCCGGACTGTGCACGTTGCTGATTGGTCGCGGCAGCCATGACAGGCAGCTGGCGAGACCAATCAGCGAACGAATAACCGCGACAGACAGAAGGACAGACAGACGGAAGTGACCCTTAGACAATTATATAGTAGATATATTACGTGAACATCATCAAAAAGAAAAAAAAGTGCAAAACATTTATTTATCTCAGCGCTGACGACACGGTGGAGGGCTCCCAGAAGAAGACATGCTGCTGCTGGCCTGGTAGGCCGTGGCTGGCTGCTGGCCTGGTAGGCCGTGGCTGGCTGCTGGCCTGGTAGGCTGTGGCTGGCTGCTGGCTGCTGGGAGGCTGCGGCTGGCTGCTGGCATGCTGTGGCTATCAGGCTGTGGCTGGCGGGCTGCGGCTGGCTGCTGGCAGGCTGTGGCTGGCTGCTGGAAGGCAGTGGCAGGCTGGCCTGGGGCAGGTTTCAGCTCTGGTGGCAGCTTTCAGCTCTCGTGTTTTGCTTTCTTGCTGACTGGTAAATGGATGAGTGAAGCCCTACCTGGCAGGCTTTATATCACTCTACTATTTGGGGGCTGGCCAATTGTATCTATACATGCACAGTTAAAAAAACGGAATCCGATGCCAGAGTCTGTCATGTGACGGTTCCGGCACTCATAGGCTTCCATTCTAGCAAGTGCCGGATGACACCGGATCCGGTGCTGTCCGGTTTTTCACCGGAGACAAAAAACCTTACTTTGTCCGTTTTTTCCCACTGCCAGACGAACAATTTTCAACAGATCTGGCTGACGGATGAAACGTGAGGCGTAAAAAATAAATAAAACCAATTCTTCACCTGCTGTTGATTTGTTCATTCTGCTTCCCAAAGAACGCAGTAAGGCTCAGCACATATTTATTCTGCACTCAACGATGAGCGCTTACGTTGGAGTTTCCTTGTCAATCTCTGAAATATCTTGTAGAAAAATAAAGAAACGTTTTGGTCCTACAATGACCTTCATCAGCCAGACTGATTGCAGTGTGCACAGGGTTACCGAAATGTTTCTTAATTTTATTTTGTGCAGGCAATCCAAAAATAATCTGCTTACAACATTTACCTGAGTGTCAAGTTTTCTACAAGATTTACATGGGATAGGATCATACTTGGGCAACATCCACAGGAGTGCCGTAATTACTCTGAAATATGTGATTAAGAGGGAACTGCCAGGGGAAGATTCCCTATAGTGAGGCAGATGGAGGCACTGAGGACGCCGTAGGACCTGTGATCCAGCGGTGTTCGCCTTTTTATTAGAATGCGCAAAAGTGCAGTCGGCCACAGTTTTGTGCACCTCTGAAAAAATGACAACGCTGAATAGAGGCCAGACAGAGTTCAGAGTAACTCTGCTGCCTCATTGTAGTGAATGGATCCCTTGGGGGTTTCATCTGAATGACGTCACTCAGAAATTTAAAGGCAAACCCCAATGTAAGTGCTCAGCATAGAGCGCAGGATAAATGTGATCCGAAATGTTATGTAAAATGTTCCTTATAAAAGCTTCAACTCATTCCACAAAAAAACAAGCCCCCACTCAGGTCTGTCATCTGTTAATGGAAATATAGGGGCTTCCAGAGCCCACCTAATTTACGGGTACATGAGCTGTTCACAATGTACAGTCACTACCATGGCAGTTTGCAATTTTCAGTCCACATCATCCACTGCTGCTTGTTTCTGGAAAACACCCATGGAGTCAAAATTGTCACTACTCCTGTAGATAAATTCCCAAAGGGGTATAGTTTCCAAAATGGGGTCACTTGGGAGGGGATTCTGCTCTTCTAGCACTTATGGGCTCTGTATATGGAGTCTACAAACTATTATAGAAAATTCTGCACTCCAGAATGCCTCCTGTATAACAGTACTGCTTAGCCATATGGCAAGATGGATTGCAGTTTCCCAAGGGGAACACTTAGGTTGAGTAGACTCGGAGAGAAACACAGATGTCCTCCAAACACCAAAGAAGAAGATAGCCGACTGCTACAGCTCCAAGCCTCAACAGGGAAATTGAAATATCACCAGGAACTCCCAGCAGCAATTTGGGGAGTTATAAACATCTGGGTCCAGGTGTGTCCATTAGAGTAGAAGGAAGGTTGCCACTGGGTCCTAGAGTCAGAAGGACCAAGAAGAAGTCTGCAAACTGCTGAGACCTTCTGCAGTCAGATGCATTGCAACAGTCTTCAGTCTCTGACAAAACACCAGTGACAATATCCTTGTGAAAATAAAAATTTAGGGCTAAAATAATATTTTTGTGGGAAAAATTTGATTTTTTTTTTCATGACTCTACATTATAAACTTCTGTGAAGCAGCTGGGAGTTGAATGTGCTCACCACACATCGTTTTCACTGTTTAGGCACATCTGGGGCTCTCGAAATGAGACATGACACCGGCAGACCATTCCATCAAAGTCTGCATTCCAAAACGTCACTCCTTTTCTGAGCCCCACCGTGAGCCCAAACAGTAGTTTACCCCCACATGTGGGGTATTGGCATACTCAGGAGAAATTGTACAACAAATTGTATGGTGCAATTTCTCCTGTTACCCTTGTGAAAAAAAAATTGGGGCTAAAAACTTTTTTGTGAGGAAAATGTGAATTTGTTCATTTTCACAGCTCAACGTTATAAACATCTGTGAAACACCTGGGGTTGAAGATGCTCACCACACATCTAAATACATTCCTTGAGGGGATAAAATATAAGAAAAAGTTCATCAAATCACCCTTGAATTGTCCACAGCAGGTTCAGTTAGCCACGAAGGTGCAGGGAATGCAAAATGAATCCATGATTATCCAGCACAACTTCTTGATTTAAAAAAAAAAAATTCTTTATTCAATTCCTCTTAAAAAACATTCTTAGAGATCAAGACAGAAAAGGATAGCTAGTCCCACATGAGCATAAAACGTTTCTACCCATGTATGGGTCTTAATCATAATGAATAAAAAACAAAACTCCTGACTTGATATCCTGCTCAGGAGAGGAAATTACATTTGTGAAACAGCTGATGAGTAATCAATGTTGGAATACATACCAATCAACAAGGTGCACCACACACACAGGAAACCACACCCCTTCAGATAGGGCTTTAGTAAAAAAAAAAAAAAAACACATGCAGATCAAAACTACAGAGCAACATCTTAAAGATTATTTCTATGTATCAAAAATTAAATAATGAGAAAAAACTAATAAAAATAACTTAAGTCTGTTTTCTGGTTCAAACCTAAGAGAGATCTGATATTTAAATGCAGAATCCAGCGTGCTTTTTTATGCAATTCATGCACTATGCCCCCTCCTCGGTGACTCATATTTATTTTTTCGATTGCAACACCAGACAGACTGTGTGCGTTGTGTGGTTTTATGCATCATCAATGTGTTCTGTTAACCGTTTGCGCAGTGTTCTGGTGGTGCACCTAACATGGATTCATTCCTTGAGAGGACTAGTTTCCAAAATGGGGTCATATGTTGGGGGGTTTCCACTGTTTAGGTACTTCAAGGGCTCTCCAAACGGGACATGACATCCACTATTGATTCTAGCAAATTTTACGTTCATAAAGTCAAATAATGCTCCTCCCTTCCGAGCCTTGCTGTGCGCCCAAACAGTAGTTTTATTCCACATATGAGGTATCAGCATACTCAGGAGTAATTGCACAACAAATTGTAGTTTATTTTCATGGCTCAATGTTATAAACTGTGAAGCACCTGGGGGTTCAATGTGCTCACCATACATCTAGATAAATTCTCTGAGGGGTCTAGTTTCCAAAATGGTGTCACTTGTAGGAGATTTTCACTGTTTGGCCGAGGTCACACTACCGTAGAATAGGGACGACTGCTATACGAGAAAACATGGTATAGCACAAGGACCAGTGTTAATCTATGGGGCAGTTCACAACACCGTATTTTTTTCAGGCATATTGTACATGCGTGTAAAATCACAGCATGCTGTGACTACGCGTATATCGTCCAAAACTTGCCAATGCAAGCCTACGGGTGTGAGAAAAATTCGGACACCACACAGACCATCCGTCTAATTTGTGACAAATGCGCACACGATTTCCTCATTTCAGCCCATTGAGCCATTACATTCAGTGGGGAAAAGCAGTGAGAAATGTAAAGCCATACACATGTCATACAGATCTCATACGGATACATAGGTGCAAGAAAATTGCATCATCGCATTGCAAACGCGATACACATGGAAGACCTTACGGAGAACACTTGTGCGACTCGGACTGATTTTTCATACCTTAAGTGTGACTCCAGCCTTTAGTCACATCACTAGCTCTCCAAACATGACATGGTGTTCACTAATTCCAGCAAATATTGTATTCAAAAAGCCAAAGTGGTGCTTCTTCCCTTCCAAGCTCTGCTGTGCGCCCAAACAGTGTTTTTTCCCCACATATCGGGTATGGGCATGCTCAGGAGAAATTGCACAACAAATTTTCTGGTCCATTTTTTATTGTTACCCTTGCAAAAACAAAAACATTTGAGTCTAAAATACATTTTTTGCAAAAAAAAAAGTTAAATGTTCATTTTTTTTTCCACATTCCAATAATTCCTGTGAAGCACCTGAAGGGTTAATAAACTTCTTGACTGTGGTTTTCAGCACCTTGAGGGGAGCAGTTTTTAGAATGGTGTCACCTTTGGGTATTTTTTGCCATATAGAACCCTCAAAGTGACATCAAATGTGAGGTGTTCCCTAAAAAAAAATGGTTTTGTAGATTTTGTTGGAAAAATGAAAAATCGCTGGTCAACTTTTAACCCTTATAACTTCCTAACAAAAAATTGTTTAAAAAATTGTGCTGATGTAAAGTAGACATGTGGGAAATGTTATTTATTAACTATTTTGTGTGACATATCTCTCTGATTTAAGGGCATAAGAATTCAGCGTTTGAAAATTGTTAAATTTTCCACATTTTTGCCTAATTTCCATTTTTTCCACAAATAAGCGCAAGTCATATTGAAGACATTTTACCACTATTATGAAGTACTATAAGTCATGAAAGAACAGTCTCAGAATCAGTGGGATCCGTTGAAGCATTCCAGAGTTATTACCTCATAAATTGACTCTGGTGAAAACTGTAAAAATTGGCCTGGTCATTAATGTGCAAACCACCTTGTGGGGTAAAGGGGTTAAATAATTACAAAAATTGGTGTGGGGGCCCCTCTATTTTTGATAACCAGCCTTTCTGACATAAACCTCCGATCACAGCTGCATACTCACGTTATCATTTGACAGCGTGGGAACCACGGCTCTCTGACCAGCGGTAATGATTTTACTGCCGATGAGAGTCATGTGCTCCCGGTGTTCGGGGTGCTGAACCTGAACAATAACACAGACTTCCTGGTGCAGTAAACAAATAGCAATAGTGCATGAAACTAAGATAGGGTACTTAGTTAACATAATTTTGATGATAAAAAAAACGTAAAAGCCATCCCATTACGTCAAGGTGACCCTATTCGGGACGGTCCTAACCTCTAGTATTTAACCCCTTCATGACCCAGCCTATTTTGGCCTTAATGACCTTGCCGTTTTTTGCAATTCTGACCAGTGTCCCTTTATGAGGTAATAACTCAGAAACGCTTCAACGGATCCTAGCAATTCTGAGATTGTTTTTTCGTGACATATTGGGCTTCATGTTAGTGGTAAATTTAGGTCGATAATTTCTGAGTTTATTTGTGAAAAAAATGGAAATTTGGCAAAAATTTTGAAAATTTCGCAATTTTCACATTTTTAATTTTTATTCTGTTAAACCAGAGAGTTATGTGACACAAAATAGTTAATAAATAACATTTCCCACATGTCTACTTTACATCAGCACAATTTTGGAAACAAATTTTTTTTTTGCTAGGAAGTTATAAGGGTTAAAATTTGACCAGTGATTTCTCATTTTTACAACAAAATTTACAAAACCATTTTTTTTAGGGACCACCTCACATTTGAAGTCAGTTTGAGGGTTCTATATGGCTGAAAATACCCAAAAGTGACACCATTCTAAAAACTGCACCCCTCAAGGTGCTCAAAACCACATTCAAGAAGTTTATTAACCCTTCAGGTGTTTCACAGCAGCAGAAGCAACATGGAAGTAAAAAATTAACATTTAACTTTTTAGTCACAAAAATGATCTTTTAGCGAAAAATTTTTTATTTTCCCAAGGGTAAAAGGAGAAACTGGACAACTAACGTTGTTGTCCAATTTGTCCTGAGTACGCTGATACCTCATATGTGGGGGTAAACCACTGTTTGGGCGCACGGCAGGGCTCGGAAAGGAAGGAGCGCCATTTGACTTTTTCAATGAAAAATTGGCTCCAATCTTTAGCAGACACCATGTCGCGTTTGGAGAGACCCCGTGTGCCTAAACATTGGAGCTCCCCCACAAGTGACCCCATTTTGGAAACTAGACCCCTCAAGGAACTTATGTAGAAGCATAGTGAGCACTTTAATCCCCAGGTGCTTCACAAATTGATCCGTAAAAATTAAACAGTACTTTTTTTTTCACAAAAAAATTATTTTAGCCTCAATTTTTTCATTTTCACATGGGCAACAGGATAAAATGGATCCTAAAATTTGTTGGACAATTTCTCCTGAGTACACCAATACCTCACATGTGGGGGTAAACCACTGTTTGGGCACATAGTAAGGCTCGGAAGGGAAGGAGCGCCATTTGACTTTTTGAATGAAAAATTATCTCCATCGCTAGCAGACACCATGTCACGTTTGGAGAGCCCCTGTGTGCCTAAACATTGAAGTTCCCCCACAAGTGACCCCATTTTGGAAACTAGACCCCCAAGGAACTTACCTAGAAGCATAGTGAGCACTTTAAACCCTCAGGTGCTTCACAAATTGATCCATAAAAATTAAAAAGTACTTTTTTTTCACACAAAATTTCTTTTAGCCTCAATTTTTTCATTTTCACATGGGCAACAGGATAAAATGGATCCTAAAATTTGTTGGGCAATTTCTCCTGAGTACGCCGATACCTCATATGTGGGGGTAAACCACTGTTTGGGTGCACGGCAAGGCTCGGAAGGGAAGGCGTGCCATTTGACTTTTTGAATGGAAAATTAGCTCCAATCATTAGCAGACACCATGTCGCGTTTGGAGAGCCCCTGTGTGCCTAAACATTGCAGCTCCCTCACACGTGACCCCATTTTGGAAGCTAGACCTCCCAAGGAACTAATCTAGATGTGTGGTGAGCACTTTGAACCCCCAAGTGCTTCACAGAAGTTTATAACGCAGAGCCATGAAAATAAAAAATAATTTTTCTTTTCTCAAAAATGATTTTTTAGCCCACAATTTTTTATTTTCCCAAGGGTAACAGGAGAAATTGGACCCCAAAAGTTGTCCAGTTTCTCCTGAGTACGCTGATACCCCATATGTGGGGGTAAACCACTGTTTTGGCACACGTCGGGGTTCGGAAGGGAAGTAGTGACGTTTTGAAATGCAGACTTTGATGGAATGCTCTGCGGGCGTCAGGTTGCGTTTGCAGAGCCCCTGATGTGCCCAAACAGTAGGAACTCCCCACAAGTGACTCCATTTTGGAAACTAGACCCCCAAGGGAACTTATCTAGATGTGTGGTGAGCACTTTGAACCCCCAAGTGCTTCACAGAAGTTTATAACGCAGAGCCGTGAAAATAATAAATGTGTTTCCTTTCCTCAAAAATATTTTTTTAGCCCAGATTTTTTCATTTTTGCAAGGGTAACAGGAGAAATTGGACCCTAAAAGTTGTTGTCCAGTTTCTCCTGAGTACGCTGATACCCCATATGTGGGGGTAAACCACTGTTTGGGCACATGACGGGGCTCGGAAGGGAAGTAGTGACGTTTTGGAATGCAGACTTTGATGGAATGGTCTGCAGGCATCATGTTACGTTTGCAGAGCCCCTGATATGCCTAAACAGTAGAAACCCCCCACAAGTGACCCCATTTTGGAAACTAGACCCCCAATGAACTTATCTAGATGTGTGGTGAGCACATTCAACCCCCAAGTGCTTCACAGAAGTTTACAACGCAGAGCCGTGAAAATAAAAAATCATTTTTCTTTCCTCAAAAAAGATGTTTTAGCAAGCAATTTTTTATTTTCACAAGGGTAACAGGAGAAATTGGACCCCAATATTTGTTGCCCAGTTTGTTGTGAGTACGCTGATACCCTATATGTAGGGGTAAACCACTGTTTGGGCACACGTCAGGGCTCGGAAGGGAAGTAGTGACATTTGAAATGCAGACTTTGATGGAATGGTCTGCGGGCTTCACATTGCATTTGCAGAGCCCCTGATGTGCCTAAACAGTAGAAACACCCCACAAGTGACCCCATTTTGGAAACTAGACTGTTATGACCCCAATGGCAGAGGGTCTCAGGAATCAATACCAAGTCTGCAAACACAAAAAACCAGCTCATAGGGCAGTGGTAACTGGGCTGACCATATATCTAATCCTAGCACCGCAAATAGAAGTAGCCGGGGAACGTGCCTACGTTGGTTCTAGACGTCTCGCGCCAGCCGGAGAACTAACTAACCCTAGAAGGGAAAAGAAAGACCTTTCTTGCCTCCAGAGAAAAGACCCCAAAAGTTGGATACAAGCCCCCAACAAATAATAACGGTGAGGTAAGAGGAAAAGACAAACATAAGAATGAGCTAGGTATTTAGCAAAGAGAGGCCCACTAGCTAATAGCAGAATAAAGTAAGATGACTTATATGGTCAGCAAAAACCCTTTTAAAATATCCACACTGGATATTCAAGAACCCCCGAACCATCTAACGGCCGGGGGGAGAACACCAGCCCCCTAGAGCTTCCAGCAAGGTCAGAAATCACATTTAGTACAAGCTGGACAAAAATAGTAGCAAGCAAGTAACTCAAAAAACAAAGAAGCAAGACTTAGGTTAATTTAGCAAGAGCCAGGACCAGCAGACAGGAGCAACAGAAGGATCTGATTACAACGATGCCAGGCACTGGACTAAGGATCCAGGAAGTTAATATAGCGACACCCCTGGACTAACGACCCAGGTGAGTGCCAAACAGAAAAAAGACAATCCCAGAGTCATACCACTAGTGACCACAAGAGGGAGCCAAAAAGTCTAATTCACAACAGTACCCCCCCCCTTAAGGAGGGGTCACTGAACCCTCACCAAGACCACCAGGGCAATCAGGATGAGCAGCGTGAAAGGCACGAACTAAATCGGCCGCATGCACATCAGAGGCAACCACCCAGGAATTATCCTCCTGACCATAGCCCTTCCACTTGACCAGATACTGAAGCCTCCGCCTGGAGAGACGAGAATCCAAGATCTTCTCCACCACGTACTCCAACTCGCCCTCAACCAACACCGGAGCAGGAGGCTCAACAGAAGGAACCACAGGTACAACGTACCGCCGCAACAAAGACCTATGGAACACGTTGTGAATGGCAAATGACACAGGAAGATCCAAGCGAAAGGACACAGGATTAAGGATTTCCAATATCTTGTAAGGACCGATGAAGCGAGGCTTAAATTTAGGAGAGGAGACCTTCATAGGAACAAATCGAGAAGACAGCCATACCAAATCCCCAACACGAAGTCGGGGACCCACACTGCGGCGGCGGTTGGCAAAACGCTGAGCCTTCTCTTGTGACAACTTTAAGTTGTCCACCACATGATTCCAGATCTGCTGCAACCTATCCACCACAGAATCTACCCCAGGACAGTCAGAAGGCTCCACATGTCCCGAGGAAAAACGAGGATGGAAACCAGAGTTGCAGAAAAATGGCGAAACCAATGTAGCGGAACTAGCCCGATTATTAAGGGCAAACTCAGCCAACGGCAAGAAGGTCACCCAATCATCCTGATCCGCAGAAACAAAACACCTCAAATAAGCCTCCAGAGTCTGATTAGTTTGCTCCGTTTGTCCATTAGTCTGAGGATGAAAGGCAGACGAAAACGACAACTCAATGCCCATCCTAGCACAAAAGGATCGCCAGAACCTGGAAACAAACTGGGATCCTCTGTCAGACACAATATTCTCAGGAATGCCGTGTAAACGAACCACATTCTGAAAGAACACAGGAACCAGATCGGAAGAGGAAGGCAGCTTAGGCAAAGGTACCAAATGGACCATCTTAGAAAAGCGATCACATACCACCCAGATGACAGACATGCCCTGAGACACCGGGAGATCTGAAATGAAATCCATGGAAATGTGTGTCCAAGGCCTCTTCGGGACAGGCAAGGGCAAGAGCAACCCGCTGGCACGCGAACAGCAAGGCTTAGCTCGAGCACAAGTCCCACAGGACTGCACAAACGACCGCACATCCCGTGACAAGGAAGGCCACCAAAAGGACCTAGCCACCAGATCTCTGGTGCCAAAAATTCCCGGATGCCCTGCCAACACCGAGGAATGAACCTCGGAAATGACTCTGCTGGTCCACTTATCAGGAACAAACAGTCTGTCAGGTGGACAAGAGTCAGGTCTACCAGCCTGAAATCTCTGCAACACACGTCGCAAATCCGGAGAAATGGCTGACAAGATAACTCCCTCTTTAAGAATACCAACAGGTTCTGCGACTCCCGGAGAGTCAGGCACAAAGCTCCTTGAAAGAGCATCAGCCTTCACATTCTTTGAACCTGGTAAATGCGAGACCACAAAGTCAAAACGGGAGAAAAACAATGACCAGCGGGCCTGTCTAGGATTCAGGCGTTTAGCAGACTCGAGATACATCAAATTGTTGTGATCAGTCAAGACCACCACACGATGCTTAGCACCCTCGAGCCAATGACGCCACTCCTCAAATGCCCACTTCATGGCCAACAACTCCCGATTGCCAACATCATAATTCCGCTCAGCAGGCGAAAACTTCCTCGAGAAAAAGGCACAAGGTCTCATCACAGAGCAACCAGGGCCTCTCTGCGACAAAACGGCCCCTGCCCCAATCTCAGAAGCATCCACTTCAACCTGAAAGGGAAGTGAGACATCAGGCTGACACAAAACAGGCGCCGAAGTAAACCGGCGCTTCAACTCCTGGAAAGCCTCCACAGCTGCAGGAGCCCAGTTAGCAACATCAGAACCTTTCTTGGTCATATCCGTCAAAGGTTTAGCAATGCTAGAAAAATTAGCAATAAAACGACGGTAGAAGTTAGCAAAACCCAAGAACTTATGAAGACTCTTAACTGACGTGGGTTGAGTCCAATCATGAATAGCACGGACCTTGACTGGGTCCATCTCCACCGCAGAAGGGGAAAAAATAAACCCCAAAAAGGGAACCTTCTGTACTCCAAAGAGACACTTTGAGCCCTTAACAAATAAAGCATTCTCACGCAAAACCTGAAACACCATCCTGACCTGCTCTACATGCGAGTCCCAGTCATCAGAAAAAAACAGAATATCATCCAGATAAACGATCATAAATTTATCCAGATACTTCCGGAAAATATCATGCATAAAGGACTGAAACACTGAAGGAGCATTAGAGAGCCCAAAAGGCATCACCAAGTACTCAAAATGACCTTCGGGCGTATTAAACGCGGTTTTCCATTCATCTCCTCGCTTAATGCGCACAAGGTTGTACGCACCACGAAGATCTATCTTGGTGAACCACTTGGCACCTTTAATTCTGGCAAACAAGTCTGACAACAGAGGCAAAGGATACTGAAATTTAACAGTGATTCTATTCAAAAGCCGATAGTCAATACAAGGTCTCAAAGATCCGTCCTTCTTGGCCACAAAAAAGAATCCCGCATGTTGTGAATTTGGTTTCTGGGCTCCCCCGGTGGTTACTGGTGGTACTGAACCTGTGTGCTTCATCTCCTCTGTTCACCTGTTTCCATCAGGATGTGGGAGTTTCTATTTAGCCTTGCTCCTCAGTCATTTCTATGCCGGCCAACAATGTTACCAGAAGCCTTTCTGTTGCATGTTCCTGCTCCTAGACTACTATCAGCTAAGTTGGACTTGTAGTCCTAAGATTGTTTTGCATTTTTGTTCCAGTTCTCTGTGTTTGAATATTTCTGAGGCTGGAAGCTCTTGTGAGCTGAAATTGCCACTCTGGTGTCATGAGTTGATATTAGAGTCTTAAAGTAATTTCAGGATGGTGTTTTGAAAGGGTTTTCAGCTGACTGTGAAGTTCCCTTTTCTGTCTTCCTACTATCTAGTAAGCGGACCTCAATTTGCTAAACCTATCTTCATACTTCGTATGTCAATTTCCTCTAAAATCACCGACAATATATGTGGGGGCTACTGTCTGCCTTTTGGGGAAAATTTCTCTAGAGGTAAGCCAGGTCTGTATTTTCCTCTGCTAGGGTCAGTCAGTCCTCCGGCTGGCGCTGGGCGTCTAGGGATAAAACGTAGGCACGCTACCCAGCCACTGTTAGTTGTGCGGTAGGTTTAGCTCACAGTCAGCTCGAGTTCCCATCTTCCAAGAGCTAGTCCTTTTGTATGCTTTACTACGGTCTCTTGCCATTGAGAACCATGACAGTTTGGCCGGCCAAGGGTTAAAATAATTGGCAGAAGAAAGGAGAGAAAAGAAGTCTGCAGAGAATTTTTTTTTTTTTTTTTTTTTCTGAGTTTGCTCATTAGTTGCTTCACTTGCATCTCTGCTTACTGCAGCCTTCGTCTCTCTCTCCTTCTAATCCTTGAATGGTTCTGATTTCACCTGATTAAAATGGATCCTCAGAGTTTAGCTACAGGTTTGGATAATCTCGCTATGAAGGTTCAAAGTTTACAGGATTTTGTAATTCATGCTCCTATATCTGAACCTAGAATTCCTTTACCTGAATTTTTCTCCGGGGATAGATCTCGCTTCCAGAATTTCAAACATAATTGTAAATTATTTTTGTCTCTGAGATCTCGCTCCGCTGGAGATCCTGCACAGCAGGTCAGGATTGTGATTTCCTTGCTCCGGGGCGACCCTCAGGATTGGGCATTTGCTTTGGCACCAGGGGATCCTGCGTTGCTCAATGTGGATGCGTTTTTCCTGGCTTTGGGGTTGCTTTATGAGGAACCTCATTTAGAGATTCAGGCTGAAAGAGCCTTGATGGCCCTGTCTCAAGGGCAAGATGAGGCTGAAATATACTGCCAAAAATTTCGTAAGTGGTCTGTGCTTACTCAGTGGAATGAGTGCGCCCTGGCGGCGAATTTCAGAGAGGGTCTCTCTGATGCCATTAAAGATGTTATGGTGGGGTTCCCTGTGCCTACAGGTCTGAATGAGTCCATGACAATGGCTATTCAGATTGATCGGTGTTTGCGGGAGCGCAAACCTGTGCACCATTTGGCGGTGTCTACTGAGAAGGCGCCAGAGATTATGCAATGTGATAGAATTCTGTCCAGAAGCGAACGACAGAATTTTAGGCGAAAAAATGGGTTATGCTTCTATTGTGGTGATTCAACTCATGTTATATCAGCATGCTCTAAACGTACTAAGAAGGTTGATAAGTCTGTTTCAATTGGCACTTTACAGTCTAAGTTTATTCTATCTGTGACCCTGATTTGCTCTTTATCGTCTATTGCCGCGGACGCCTATGTCGACTCTGGCGCCGCTTTGAGTCTTATGGATTGGTCCTTTGCCAAACGCTGTGGGTTTAATTTAGAGCCTCTGGAAGTTCATATACCTCTGAAGGGTATTGACTCCACGCCATTGGCTAGTAATAAACCACAATACTGGACACAAGTAACTATGCGTATTAATCCGGATCACCAGGAGATTATTCGCTTCCTTGTGTTGTATAATCTACATGATGTGTTGGTGCTTGGATTGCCATGGCTGCAATCTCATAACCCAGTCCTCGACTGGAAAGCAATGTCTGTGTTAAGCTGGGGATGTCAGGGGACTCATGGGGACGTACCTTTGGTTTCCATTTCGTCATCTATTCCCTCTGAGATTCTGGAATTTTTATCTGATTATCGTGACGTTTTTGAGGAGCCTAAACTTGGTTCACTACCTCCGCACAGAGATTGCGATTGTACTATAGATCTGATTCCGGGCAGTAAGTTTCCAAAGGGTCGTTTATTTAATCTATCTGTGCCTGAACATGCTGCTATGCGGGAATATATTAAGGAGTCCTTGGAAAAGGGACATATTCGTCCTTCGTCATCTCCCTTAGGAGCCGGTTTTTTCTTTGTATCTAAAAAAGATGGCTCTTTGAGGCCGTGTATTGATTATCGGCTTTTGAATAAAATCACGGTTAAATATCAGTATCCTTTGCCATTGCTTACTGATTTGTTTGCTCGAATAAAGGGGGCCAAGTGGTTCTCTAAGATTGATCTTCGTGGGGCGTATAATTTAGTGCGAATTAAGCAGGGGGATGAGTGGAAAACCGCATTTAATACGCCGGAGGGCCATTTTGAGTATTTAGTAATGCCTTTTGGTCTTTCAAATGCCCCTTCAGTCTTTCAGTCTTTTATGCATGACATTTTCCGTGAATATTTGGATAAATTTATGATTGTGTATCTGGATGATATTTTGATTTTTTCGGATGACTGGGACTCTCATGTCCAACAGGTCAGGAGGGTTTTTCAGGTTTTGCGCTCTAATTCCTTGTGTGTAAAGGGTTCTAAGTGTGTTTTTGGGGTTCAAAAGATTTCGTTTTTGGGGTACATTTTTTCCCCCTCTTCCATTGAGATGGACCCTGTCAAGGTTCAGGCTATTTGTGATTGGACGCAACCCTCTTCTCTTAAGAGCCTTCAGAAGTTTTTGGGCTTTGCTAATTTTTATCGTCGATTTATAACTGGTTTTTCTGATGTTGCTAAGCCGTTGACTGATTTGACTAAGAAGGGTGCTGATGTTGCTGATTGGTCCCCTGCTGCTGTGGAGGCCTTTCGGGAGCTTAAGCACCGCTTTTCTTCCGCCCCTGTATTGCGTCAGCCTGATGTTACTCTTCCTTTTCAGGTTGAGGTCGACGCTTCAGAAATCGGAGCTGGGGCGGTTTTGTCGCAGAAAAGTTCCGACTGCTCCGTGATGAGACCTTGCGCGTTCTTTTCTCGTAAATTTTCGCCCGCTGAGCGAAATTATGATATTGGTAATCGGGAGCTCTTGGCTATGAAGTGGGCTTTTGAGGAGTGGCGTCATTGGCTTGAGGGGGCTAGACATCAGGTGGTGGTATTGACCGACCACAAGAATTTGATTTATCTTGAGTCTGCCAGGCGCCTGAATCCTAGACAGGCGCGCTGGTCGTTATTTTTCTCTCGGTTTAATTTTGTGGTTTCTTACCTACCGGGTTCTAAAAATGTGAAGGCGGATGCCCTTTCTAGGAGTTTTGAGCCTGATTCCCCTGGTAATTCTGAACCTACAGGTATCCTTAAGGATGGAGTGATATTATCTGCTGTTTCCCCAGACTTGCGACGGGTCTTGCAGGAGTTTCAGGCGGATAGACCTGATCGTTGCCCGCCTGGTAGACTGTTTGTTCCGGATGATTGGACCAGTAGAGTCATCTCGGAGGTCCATTCTTCTGCGTTAGCTGGTCATCCTGGAATCTTTGGTACCAGGGATTTGGTGGCTAGGTCCTTCTGGTGGCCTTCCCTGTCGCGAGATGTGCGAGGTTTTGTGCAGTCTTGTGATGTTTGTGCTCGGGCCAAGCCTTGTTGTTCTCGGGCTAGTGGATTGTTGTTATCTTTGCCTATTCCGAAGAGGCCTTGGACTCACATCTCCATGGATTTTATTTCTGATCTCCCTGTTTCTCAGAAGATGTCTGTCATCTGGGTGGTGTGTGACCGTTTCTCTAAGATGGTCCATTTGGTCCCCTTGCCTAAATTGCCTTCCTCATCCGAGCTGGTTCCTCTGTTTTTTCAAAATGTGGTTCGCTTGCATGGTATTCCGGAGAATATCGTTTCTGACAGGGGAACCCAATTCGTGTCTAGATTTTGGCGAGCGTTCTGTGCTAGGATGGGCATTGATTTGTCTTTTTCGTCTGCTTTCCTTCCTCAGACTAATGGCCAGACCGAGCGAACTAATCAGACCTTGGAGACTTATTTGAGGTGTTTTGTGTCTGCGGATCAGGATGATTGGGTTGCCTTTTTGCCCTTGGCGGAGTTTGCCCTCAATAACTGGGCTAGTTCTGCCACCTTGGTTTCTCCTTTCTTCTGTAATTCGGGGTTTCATCCTCGTTTCTCTTCCGGTCAGGTGGAGTCTTCGGATTGTCCTGGAGTGGATGCTGTGGTGGAGAGGTTGCATCTTATTTGGGGGCATGTGGTGGACAATTTGAAGTTGTCCCAGGAGAAGACTCAGCAGTTTGCCAACCGCCGTCGTCGTGCTGGTCCTCGTCTTTGTGTTGGGGACTTGGTGTGGTTGTCTTCTCGTTTTGTCCCTATGAAGGTTTCTTCTCCTAAGTTTAAGCCTCGGTTCATCGGCCCGTACAAGATATTGGAGATTCTTAACCCTGTGTCCTTTCGTTTGGACCTCCCTGCATCTTTTTCTATTCATAATGTCTTCCATCGGTCATTGTTGCGCAGGTATGAGGTACCGGTTGTGCCTTCCGTTGAGCCTCCTGCTCCGGTGTTGGTTGAGGGTGAGTTGGAGTACGTTGTCGAGAAGATCTTGGACTCCCGTGTTTCCAGACGGAGACTTCAGTATTTGGTCAAGTGGAAGGGCTACGGTCAGGAGGATAATTCTTGGGTGACAGCCTCTGATGTTCATGCCTCCGATTTGGTCCGTGCCTTTCATAGGGCTCATCCTGATCGCCCTGGTGGTTCTGGTGAGGGTTCGGTGCCCCCTCCTTGAGGGGGGGGTACTGTTGTGAATTTGGTTTCTGGGCTCCCCCGGTGGTTACTGGTGGTACTGAACCTGTGTGCTTCATCTCCTCTGTTCACCTGTTTCCATCAGGATGTGGGAGTTTCTATTTAGCCTTGCTCCTCAGTCATTTCTATGCCGGCCAACAATGTTACCAGAAGCCTTTCTGTTGCATGTTCCTGCTCCTAGACTACTATCAGCTAAGTTGGACTTGTAGTCCTAAGATTGTTTTGCATTTTTGTTCCAGTTCTCTGTGTTTGAATATTTCTGAGGCTGGAAGCTCTTGTGAGCTGAAATTGCCACTCTGGTGTCATGAGTTGATATTAGAGTCTTAAAGTAATTTCAGGATGGTGTTTTGAAAGGGTTTTCAGCTGACTGTGAAGTTCCCTTTTCTGTCTTCCTACTATCTAGTAAGCGGACCTCAATTTGCTAAACCTATCTTCATACTTCGTATGTCAATTTCCTCTAAAATCACCGACAATATATGTGGGGGCTACTGTCTGCCTTTTGGGGAAAATTTCTCTAGAGGTAAGCCAGGTCTGTATTTTCCTCTGCTAGGGTCAGTCAGTCCTCCGGCTGGCGCTGGGCGTCTAGGGATAAAACGTAGGCACGCTACCCGGCCACTGTTAGTTGTGCGGTAGGTTTAGCTCACAGTCAGCTCGAGTTCCCATCTTCCAAGAGCTAGTCCTTTTGTATGCTTTACTACGGTCTCTTGCCATTGAGAACCATGACACCCGCACCAAGAGGGGAAGAGGAAGGACGGATATGCCCCTTCTCCAGAGATTCCTTGATATACGAACGCATTGCAGTATGCTCAGGTACAGACAGATTAAATAGTCTTCCCTTAGGAAATTTGCTACCTGGAATCAAATCTATGGCACAGTCACAGTCCCTATGAGGAGGCAGAACACTGGACCTGGACTCGCTGAACACATCCTGATAATCAGACAAATACTCAGGAACTTCCGAAGGAGTAGAGGAAGCAATAGACACCGGCGGGGAATCACCATGAATACCCTGACAGCCCCAACTTGACACAGACATTGCCTTCCAATCCAAGACTGGATTATGAGTCTGTAACCATGGCAAACCCAAAACGACCAAATCATGCATTTTATGCAGAACAAGAAAACGAATCACCTCCCGATGTTCAGGAGTCATGCACATGGTTACCTGTGTCCAAAACTGCGGTTTATTTTCCGCCAATGGCGTATCATCAATACCCCTCAGAGGGATAGGATTAACCAACGGCTCAAGAACAAAACCACAGCGCTTGGCAAATGACAGATCCATAAGACTCAGGGCAGCACCTGAATCCACAAACGCCATAACAGGGCAAGAGGACAATGAGCAAATTAAAGTCACAGACAAAATAAATTTAGGTTGCAAATTACCAATGGCGACAGGACTAACAACCCTTGTTAGGCGTTTAGAGCATGCTGATATAACATGTGTAGAATCACCACAGTAAAAACACAACCCATTCTGACGTCTATGATTTTTCCGCTCATTTCTGGTCTGAATTCTATCACATTGCATCAAATCAGGTGCTTGTTCAGACAACACCACCAGAGGATTAGCGGTTTTGCGCTCCCGCAAACGTCGGTCAATTTGAATAGCCAGCGCCATGGAATCATTCAGACTTGTAGGAATGGAGAAACCCACCATCACATTCTTAATGGCTTCAGAAAGGCCATTTCTGAAATTTGCGGCCAGAGCACACTCATTCCACTGAGTAAGCACGGACCATTTCCGAAATTTTTGGCAATACACTTCAGCTTCATCCTGGCCCTGAGAAATAGCCAGCAAGGCTTTTTCTGCCTGAACCTCAAGATTGGGTTCCTCGTAAAGCAATCCGAGCGCCAGAAAAAACGCATCAATATTTGCCAATGCCGGATCTCCTGGCGCTAGTGAGAAAGCCCAATCCTGGGGGTCGCCCCGTAAAAAAGAGATAACAATTTTAACTTGCTGAGCTGAGTCTCCAGATGAACGGGGTCTCAGAGATAGAAACAATTTACAATTATCCCTGAAATTCCTAAACTTAAATCGGTCTCCAGAAAACAGTTCAGGAATAGGTATTTTAGGTTCAGACATAGAACTACTGGTAACAAAATCTTGTATGCTTTGCACACGAGCAGCAAGCTGGTCCACACTTGTAATCAAGGTCTGGACATTCATGTCTGCAGCAAGCTCAAGCCACTCAGAGGTAAAGGGGAGGAAGAGAGGAAAAAAAAAAAAACAACAACTCAGAATTTCCTTTCTTATTATCCCACTTCTGCAATGCATTAAACATTCAATGTAGGCCTGGCATACTGTTATGACCCCAATGGCAGAGGGTCTCAGGAATCAATACCAAGTCTGCAAACACAAAAAACCAGCTCATAGGGCAGTGGTAACTGGGCTGACCATATATCTAATCCTAGCACCACAAATAGAAGTAGCCGGGGAACGTGCCTACGTTGGTTCTAGACGTCTCGCGCCAGCCGGAGAACTAACTAACCCTAGAAGGGAAAAGAAAGACCTTTCTTGCCTCCAGAGAAAAGACCCCAAAAGTTGGATACAAGCCCCCAACAAATAATAACGGTGAGGTAAGAGGAAAAGACAAACATAAGAATGAGCTAGGTATTTAGCAAAGAGAGGCCCACTAGCTAATAGCAGAATAAAGTAAGATGACTTATATGGTCAGCAAAAACCCTTTTAAAATATCCACACTGGATATTCAAGAACCCCCGAACCGTCTAACGGCCGGGGGGAGAACACCAGCCCCCTAGAGCTTCCAGCAAGGTCAGAAATCACATTTAGTACAAGCTGGACAAAAATAGTAGCAAGCAAGTAACTCAAAAAACAAAGAAGCAAGACTTAGCTTAATTTAGCAAGAGCCAGGACCAGCAGACAGGAGCAACAGAAGGATCTGATTACAACGATGCCAGGCACTGGACTAAGGATCCAGGAAGTTAATATAGCGACACCCCTGGACTAACGACCCAGGTGAGTGCCAAACAGAAAAAAGACAATCCCAGAGTCATACCACTAGTGACCACAAGAGGGAGCCAAAAAGTCTAATTCACAACACTAGACCCCCCAAGGAACTTATCTAGATGTGTGATGAACACGTTCAACCCCCAAGTGCTTTACAGAAGTATACAACGCAGAGCCGTGAAAATAAAAAAACATTTTTCTTTCCTCAAAAAAGATGTTTTAGCAAGCAATTTTTTATTTTAACAAGGGTAACAGGAGAAATTGGGCCCCAATATTTGTTGCCCAGTTTATTGTGAGTGTGCTGGTACCCCATATGTGGGGGTAAACCACTGTTTGGGCGCACGTCAGGGCTCGGAAGGGAAGTAGTGACATTTGAAATGCAGACTTTGATGGAATGGTCTGCAGGCATCATGTTATGTTTGCAGAGCCCCTGATATGCCTAAACAGTAGAAACCCCCCACAAGTGACCCCATTTTGGAAACTAGACCCCCCAATGAACTTATCTAGATGTGTGGTGAGCACATTCAACCCCCAAGTGCTTCACAGAAGTTTACAACGCAGAGCCGTGAAAATAAAAAATCATTTTTCTTTCCTCAAAAAAGATGTTTTAGCAAGCAATTTTTTATTTTCACAAGGGTAACAGGAGAAATTGGACCCCAGTATTTGTTGCCCAGTTTGTTGTGAGTACGCTGATACCCTATATGTGGGGGTAAACCACTGTTTGAGCACACGTCAGGGCTCGGAAGGGAAGTAGTGACATTTGAAATGCAGACTTTGATGGAATGGTCTGTGGGCATCACGTTGCATTTGCAGAGCCCCTGATGTGCCTAAACAGTAGAAACACCCCACAAGTGACCCCATTTTGGAAACTAGACCCCCGAAGGAACTTATCTAGATGTGTGGTGAGCACTTTCAACCCCCAAGTGCTTCACAGAAGTTTATAACGCAGAGCCGTGAAAATAAAAAATAATTGTTCTTTCATTAAAAAATATGTTTTAGCAAGTAATTTTTTATTTTTGCAAGGGTAACAGGAGAAATTGGACCCCAACAGTTGTTGCCCAGTTTGTTCTGAGTACGCTGGTACCCCAAATGTGGGGGTAAACCACTGTTTGGGCGCACGTCGGGGCTTGGAAGGGAGGGAGCACCATTTGACTTTTGGAACGCAAGATTGGCTGGAATCAATGGTGGCGCCATGTTGCGTTTGGAGACCCCTGATGTGCCTAAACAGTGGAAACCCCTCAATTCTAACTTCAACACTAACCCCAACACACCCCTAATCCTAATCCCAACTGTAGCCATAACCTTAATCACAACCCTAACCCCAACACACCCCTAACCACAACCCTAACCCCAACACACCCGTAACCCTAATTCCAACCCTAATCCTAACCCTAATCCCAACCCTAACCCTAATCCCAACCCTAACCACAACTGTAACCCCAACACACCCCTAACCCTATCCGTAACCCTAACCACAAGCCTAATCTTAACCCTATTTCCAACCCTAGCCCTAATTCCAACCCTAACTCTAATTCCAACCCTAACCCTAAGGCTATGTGCCCACGTTGCGGATTCGTGTGAGATTTTTCCGCACGATTTTTGAAAAATCTGCAGGTAAAAGGCACTGCGTTTTACCTGCGGATTTACAGCAGATTTCCAGTGTTTTTTTGTGCGGATTTCACCTGCGGATTCCTATTGAGGAACAGGTGTAAAACGCTGCAGAATCCGCACAAAGAATTGACATGCTGCGGAAAATACAACGCAGCGTTTCTGCATGGAATTTTCCGCACCATGGGCACAGCGGATTTGGTTTTCCATAGGTGTACATGGTACTGTAAACCTGATGGAAAACTGCAACGAATTTGCAGCGGCCAATCCGCTGCGGATCCGCGGCCAATCCGCTGCGGATCCGCGTCCAATCTGCTGCGGATCCGCAGCCAAATCCGCACTGTGTGCGCATGCCATAACCCTAACCCTACCCGTAACCCTAACCCTACCCCTAACCCTAACCCTACCCCTAGTTCTAACCCTAGTTCTAACCCTAACCCTAGTGGAAAAAGAAAAAAAAATATTTTCTTTATTTTATTATTGTCCCTACCTATGGGGGTGATAAAGGGGGGGGTTTATTTATTATTTTTTTTATTTTGATCGCTGTGATAGAACCTACCACAGCGATCAAAATGTACTTCTAATGAATCTGCCGGCCGGCAGATTCGGTGGGCGCACTGAGCATGCGCCCGCCATTTTGGAAGATGGCGGCGCCCATGGAGAAGACGGACCGACACCGGGAGCCTTGGTAAGTATAAGGGGGTGGAGATCGGGGCACGGGGGGGCGTCGGAGCACGGGGGGGTGACATAGGAGCACGGGGGGAGCGGACAGGAGGACGGGGGAGCGGAGCACAGGACGGAGGGGACTACAGGACAGATCGGTGGCTTGGTGGGGCGATCGGTGGGGTGGGGGGGTCACTTCAGTATTTCCAGCCATGGCCGATGATATTGCAGCATCGGCCATGGCTGGATTGTAATATTTCACCAGTTTTTTAGGTGAAATATTACAAATCGCTCTTATTGGCAGTTTCACTTTCAACAGCCAATCAGAGCGATCGTAGCCACGGGGGGGTGAAGCCACCCCCCCTGGGCTGAAGTACCACTCCCCCTGTTCCTGCAGATCGGGTGAAATTGGAGTTAACCCTTTCACCCGATCTGCAGGGACGCGATCATTCCATGACGCATACGCTGCGTCACAGGTCGGATTGGCACCGACCTTCATGACGCAGCGTATGCGTCAAAGGTCGGGAAGGGGTTAAACCTTACCATTTGTCAAGTGACGTAAAATGTGAATAAGGGCTGATAAGGACTGAGACCCGGCTAATGGACACCCAGCCATGATGAACTACATATAGTTTTTTTTAATCAAAATCATGTTAACTGTGCACCCTATATTATTTTCATGCACTGTTGCTATTTATTTGTTTACTGCAGTGTATTTGCTTATTTTGTTTTTATCTTGGGTTTTGTCTGTTTACTGGTTAGTGTGAACATGTGCCTATACGCTGCATGCACTTCAACTTATATTCCAGTTCATCTCTTTAGGTTTTTGTTTTATTTTTTTCTTCGCACTGTTATCTGGACATTTAATTCATGTAGTTCCCCATGGCTCTGTGTCCATTAGCCGGGTCTCAGTCCATCTCAGCCTCTCCCTCTCTTATCATTTCCCCTCTGCATCTGATGCAGGGGGCGTGATGACATCACTTCAATTCACAACGCTGTTACGGAAAGTGGAGCTGCTGAGGAGACGTGCTGCAGAGAATGGTGCAGTGGTGGAATGGGGTGAGGTGAGTATTGTTTTTTTTTTTAAATCAGTGAATATGTGGTGTCCCTTATAATGGAGGACTATGGGGTTGTATTATACTATATAGAACTGGAGAACTGTAGGGGGCTGCATTATACTATATGGGGCTGAATTATACCATATGGGGATTGCATTATACCATATGGGGCTGCATTATACCAAAATAGGGGGGCTGCATTATACCATATGGGGACTGCATTATACCATTTAAGGACTGCATTATACCATATGTGGGCTGCATTATACTCAATCGAGGACTATTGGGTGTATTATACTATATGTACTATATGGGAGCTGCATTTTGCTATATGGGGGTTGCATTAAACTCTATTAAGTACTATAGGCTGTGTATTATACTATATGTACTATATGGGGGAGTGCATTATACTCTATCAAGGACTATGGGGCACTGGCGGACACAGACCGAAATGGGCCCCTGTGCAAGATCAGTATATGGCCTTTGCCATCCAATAGCTCATCATAATGTACAATTTCTCCTGTTTTAGAAGTAGAAATGTGCCCTTACCTCATGCGACTGCACAAGTTGCACCAATGATATATCCACCCCTGCTATGGAGGCTGCATTATACTATAGGGGGCTGCATTATGCTCTATCAAGGACAATAGGCTGTGTATTATACTATATGTGGGCATTATACTGTGTGAATGACTATGTGGAGGGTATTATACTTTATGGAGGACTATGGCAAATGCATTATAATATATGAAGAATTATGGGGTGCATTATACTATGGGGAGTGCATTGTACTATATGGAGAACTATGGGGGTGCATTATACAATATGGAGGACTATAGGGTGCATTATACTGTATGGAGGCCTAGAGTGTGCATTATAGTATGTGGAGAACTATGAAGAGTGCATTATATTACATGGAGGACTATTGGGAGTACATTATTCTATATAGAGTACTATGGGCACATTATACTATGTGGAGGACTATGGGATGCAGTATACTATATGGGGGACTATGTGGTGTGCATTATACCATATGGAGGACTATGGGGTGCATTATACTATACGAAGGATTATGGGTGCATTACACTAAATGAGCAAAACGATGCCCATTCATCGAGTGATTGGACTGTTTCAGGGCAGCACGGTGGCTCAGTGGATAGCACTGCAGCCTTGCAGCGCTGGAGTCCTGGGTTCTAATCCACCTTGGACAACATCTGCAAGGAGTTTGTATGTTCTCCCCGTGTTTGCATGGGTTTCCTCCCACATTCCAAAGACATACTGATAGGGAATTTAGATTCTGAGCCCCATCAGGGACAGTGATGATAATGTGTGCCAACTGTAAAGCGCTGCGGAATATGTTAGCGCTATATAAAAATAAAGATTTTCATTATTATTATTATTATTGTTTATGCCAGAACAAAACTCATTGTTCTCAGCAGCACATCACCTATTTAAAGCTGCTGATGTTCTGCTGATAACATGATACTGTATGGGACAGATTGAACTACTAGTGATCATTCTGTGCCCATCATTCTTCCTAAGCCAGTGTAAACAGACCGGGAAACAAGCGTCAAATGACTTCAATATTGTCAATCACGCTCGTTTAACGGCCTGAAATAAACGCAGGTAAATACAACCAAAATATTTATTTGTAATGGGGCAATATGTTATTTGGCATTTGGTGCCCCTCTTTGTTTAAAACCGACCCTGTGGTCTCAGCTCCTCCCCATCTCCGCTTCACAATTTTTTGGTCTAAAAGCTTTTATGAATCAACCCCTTTATTCTTACGGAAGCATAAGAAATATATATGATTCATGCTAAACCAGTACTGAAAGGCTTCTGGAGCTCATTTTGTGCCTTTTTATACTGTTGTATACATGAAGTCTTGTACTGTATAAATATAGCTAAAATTATTTTATATTATTCATTACAAAACCGCACTTGGAAGAAATTGTGTCAAAAACCACACAAGACTATGTGCTTGTGTTTTTTTGTTTGCAGTTTTCAAAGCAGAAACTGGCTACGGGCACACAATGTTCTTTTCGCCTAGTTAACTTTCCAAAAAACGTTTCAGAAAATGTTAAAATTAATATACATATGTATTGTGTTTAAATGTCATTTAACTACTTCATGTTTCTAAAAACACCAAGTAGTTAAAAGAAGTGTCATGTCCATTCTTCTGGTGTTTTCCACTTGGAAGATGAACTGTACTTTACAATAGACATCAATGGGAAACTCAAAAGAGTTTCACAAGAAAAACATGGTGCTACTTGGTTTCAATGTAACTTTATTCTTTCATGAGTTATTTACAAGTTTATGACCACTTATAAAATGTGTTCAAAGTTCTGCCAATTGTGTTAGATTGTCAATGCAACCCTCTTCTCCCACTCTTGACACCCTGATAGCAACACCGCAGAAGAAATGCTAGCACAGGTTTCCAGTATCCATTGTTTCAGATACTGCACATCTCGTATCTTCACAGCATAGACAGTTGCCTTCAGATGACCCCAAAGGTAAAAGTCAAAGGGGGTCAGATCAGGAGACCTTGGTGGCCATTCAACTGGCTCACGATGTCCAATCCACAGGAAACTGTTCGTGTAGGAATGCTCGGACCTGACACCCAAGAAGGTGCACATCACAAAATGGCCGACTTCAAAATGGCTGCATGGTCACCACCGATCTTGAAAAGTTTTCCCCCTCCCATATACTAATGGTTTATATCACCAACCATTCCCATTTTATTTAGGTGTATCTATATAAATGACCCACCCTGTACTTGAAAATCTACTTGGGTTTACCTGAGTTTACAAGATGTAGTGTGCACCTAGCCACTGTGTGGAAACCCCACATTTTGAGATTTGGTGGAAAATTTGTTTTTATATTTTGCAACAAAACCTAATCAATAACTTTGTGCACATACCCCAACAGGGATTTATATAAATATATTCTAATCCAAAGCAGATTGACTCTAGCTAACATATCGGAGTCACTCTATGTGTCTCATTAAACTTTCAATACAAATAAAACTGTAATTCAGTTTAGGTTCCAGCAGTAGAACAAAAGATCAGAACCTTCCAACGTTATATGCTTCACATGATCCTGTAAAGCATAATTACTTTTATAACATACACAATTGTTTTGTCTGTAGACAAATTAACTAGCAAATGCAGCATCATTGTGGGTGGGAAGCTTCTTGTCATGTATTACTATTATATGTAACCAGTTCTTGTATGTGCTTATTAACATTTTCTTTAGCTTTGTTGAAGATCAATTTTGGAGTCTGCCTTATGAATACAGTGGTGTGAAAAAGTGTTTGCCACTTTCTAATTTCCGATTCTTTTGCATGTTTGTCACAGTTAAATGATTCAGATCATCAAACAAATGTAAATATTAGATAAAGATACCACAAATAATCACAAAATGCAGTTTTTAAATGAAGGTCTTTATTATTAACCCCTTCCTGACATCGGACGTACTATCCCGTCGAGGTGGGGTGGGCCCCCATGACCACAGACGGGATAGTACGTCCAGAGCGATCGGCGGCGCTCACGGGGGGAGCGCGGCCGATCGCGGCCGGGTGTCAGCTGCCTATCGCAGCTGACATCCGGCACTATGTGCCAGGAGCGGTCACGGACCGCTCCCGGCACATTAACCCCCGGCACACTGCGATCAAACATGATCGCGATGTGCCGGCGGTGCAGGGAAGCATCGCGCAGGGAGGGGGCTCCCTGCGGGCTTCCCTGAGCCCCCCGCAGCAACGCGATGTGATCGCGTTGCTGCGAGGGTCTTACCTCCCTCCCTGCCTGCTCCAGACCCGGATCCAAGATGGCCACGGATCCGGGTCCTGCAGGGAGGGAGGTGGCTTCACAGAAGCCTGCTCAGAGCAGGCACTGTGAAGCAGCCTGCACTTCTCTCAGATCGGTGATCTGTCAGAGTGCTATGCAAACTGGCAGATCACCGATCTGTATTGTCCCCCCCTGGTGCAAAGTAAAAAAGTAAAAAAAAAAAATTCCAAATGTGTACAAAAAAAAAAAAAAAATATTCCAAAATAATGGAAAAAAAAAAAATATTATTCCCATAAATACATTTCTTTATCTAAATAAAATAAAAAAAACAATAAAAGTACACGTATTTAGTATCGCCGCGTCCGTAACGACCCGACCTATAAAACTGGCCCACTAGTTAACCCCTTCAGTAAACACCGTAAGAAAAAAAAAAAAAGAGGCAAAAAACAACGCTTTATTATCATACCGCCGAACAAAAAGTGGAATAACACGCGATCAAAAAGACAGATATAAATAACCATGGTACCGCTGAAAGCGTCATCTTGTCCCGCAAATAACGAGCCGCTATACAGCATGATCAGCAAAAAAATAAAAAAGTTATAGTCCTGAGAATAAAGCGATGCAAAAATAATTATTTTTTCCATAAAATAGTTTTTATCATATAAAAGCGCCAAAACATAAAAAAATAATATAAATGAGGTATCACTGTAATCGTACTGACCCGAAGAATAAAACTGCTTATCAATTTTACCAAACGCGGAACGGTATAAACACCTCCCCCAAAAGAAATTCATGAATAGCTGGTTTTTGGTCATTCTGCCTCACAAAAATCGGAATAAAAAGCGATCAAAAACTGTCACATGTCCGAAAATGTTACCAATAAAAACGTCAACTCGTCCCGCAAAAACAAGACCTCACATGACTCTGTGGACCAAAATATGGAAAATTTATAGCTCTCAAAATGTGGTAACGCAAAAAATATTTTTTGCTATGAAAAGCGTCTTTCAGTGTGTGACGGCTGCCAATCATAAAAATCCGCTAAAAAACTCGCTATAAAAGTAAATCAAACCCCCCCTTCATCACCCCCTTAGTTAGGGGAAAAAAAAATGTATTTATTTCCATTTTCCCATTAGGGCTAGGGTTGGAGCTAGGGTTAAGGCTACAGTTAGGGTTGGGGCTAAAGTTAGGGTTAGGGTTGGGGCTAAAGTTACGGTTAGGGTTTAGATTACATTTACGGTTGGGAATAGGGTTGGGATTAGGGTTAGGGGTGTGTCAGGGTTAGAGGTGTGGTTAGGGTTACTGTTGGGATTAGGGTTAGGGGTGTGTTTGGATTAGGGTTTCAGTTATAATTGGGGGGTTTCCACTGTTTCGGCACATCAGGGGCTCTCCAAACGCGACATGGCGTCCGATCTCAATTCCAGCCAATTCTGCGTTGAAAAAGTAAAACAGTGCTCCTTCCCTTCCGAGCTTTCCCGTGTGCCCAAACAGGGGTTTACCCCAACATATGGGGTAGCAGCGTACTCGGGACAAATAGGACAACAACCTTTGGGGTCCAATTTCTCCTGTTACCCCTGGGAAAATACAAAACTGGGGGCTAAAAAATAATTTTTGTGGGAAAAAATAAAAATATTTTTTATTTTCACGGCTCTGCGTTATAAACTGTAGTGAAACACTTGGGGGTTCAAAGTTCTTACAACACATCTAGATAAGTTCCTTGGGGGGTCTAGTTTCCAAAATGGGGTCACTTGTGCGGGGCTTCTACTGTTTAGGTACATTAGGGGCTCTGCAAACGCAATGTGACGCCTGCAGACCATTCCATCTAAGTCTGCATTCCAAATGGCGCTCCTTCCCTTCCGAGCCCTCCCATGCATCCAAACGGTGGTTCCCCCCACATATGGGGTATCAGCGCACTCAGGACAAATTGGACAACAACTTTTGGGGTCCAATTTCTCCTGTTACCCTCGGGAAAATACAAAACTGGGTGCTGAAAAATAATTTTTGTGGGAAAAAATTTTAGTTTTATTTTTACGGCTCTGCATTATAAACTTCTGTGAAGCCCTTGGTGGGTCAAAGCGCTCACCACACATCTAGATAAGTTCCTTAGGGGGTCTACTTTCCAACATGGTGTCACTTGTGGGGGGTTTCTACTGTTTAGGTACATTAGGGGCTCTGCAAACGCAATGTGACGCCTGCAGACCATTCCATCTAAGTCTGCATTCCAAATGGCGCTCCTTCACTTCCGAGCCCTTCCATGCGTCCAAACGGTGGTTCCCCCCACATATGGGGTATCAGCGCACTCAGGACAAATTGGACAACAACTTTTGGGGTCCAATTTCTCCTGTTACCCTCGGGAAAATACAAAACTGGGGGCTGAAAAATAATTTTTGTGGGAAAAAATTTTAGTTTTATTTTTACGGCTCTGCATTATAAACTTCTGTGAAGCCCTTGGTGGGTCAAAGCGCTCACCACACATCTAGGTAAGTTCCTTAGGGGGTCTACTTTCCAACATGGTGTCACTTGTGGGGGGTTTCTACTGTTTAGGTACATTAGGGGCTCTGCAAACGCAATGTGAAGCCTGCAGACCATTCCATCTAAGCCTGCATTCCAAATGGCACTCCTTCCTTTCCGAGCCCTTCCATGCGCCCAAACAGTGGTTCTCCCCACATATGGTGTATCATCGCACTCAGGACAACTTGGACAACAAATTTTGGGGTCCAATTTCTCCTGCTACCCTCGGGAAAATACAAAACTGGGGGCTAAAAAAATAATTTTTGTGGGAAAAAATTTTTGTTTTATTTTTACGGCTCTGCATTATTAACTTCTGTGAAGCCCTTGGTGGGTCAAGGCGCTCAAAACACATCTAGATAAGTTCCTTAGGGGGTCTACTTTACAAAATGGTGTCACTTGTGGGGGGTTTCAATGTTTAGGCACATCAGTGGCTCTCCAAACGCAACATGGCGTCCCATCTCAATTCCTGTCAATTTTGCATTGAAAAGTCAAACGGTGCTACTTCCCTTCCGAGCTCTCCCATGTGCCCAAACAGTGGTTTACCCCCACATATGGGGTATCAGCGTACTCAGGACAAATTGTACAACAACTTTTGGGGTCCAATTTCTTCTCTTACCCTTGGGAAAATAAAAAATTGGGGGTGAAAAGATAATTTTTGTGAAAAAATATGATTTTTTATTTTTACGGTTCTGCATTATAAACTTCTGTGAAGCATTTGGTGGGTCAAAGTGCTCACCACACCTCTAGATAAGTTCCTTAGGGGGTCTACTTTCCAAAATGGTGTCACTTGTGGGGGGTTTCAATGTTTAGGCACATCAGTGGCTCTCCAAACGCAACATGACGTCCCATCTCAATTCCTGTCAATTTTGCATTGAAAAGTCAAACGGCGCTCCTTCCCTTCCGAGGTCTCCCATGCGCCCAAACAGTGGTTTATCCCCACATATAGGGTATCAGCGTACTCAGGACGAATTGTACAACAACTTTTGGGGTCCAATTTCTTCTCTTACCCTTGGGAAAATAAAAAATTGGGGGCGAAAAATATTTTTTGTGAAAAAATGTGATTTTTTATTTTTACGGTTCTGCATTATAAACTTCTGTGAAGCACTTGGTGGGTCAAAGTGCTCACCACACCTCTAGATAAGTTCCTTAGGGGTCTACTTTCCAAAATGGTGTCACTTGTGGGGGGTTTCAATGTTTAGGCACATCAGGGGCTCCCCAAACGCAACATGGCGTCCCATCTCAATTCCAGTCAATTTTGCATTGAAAAGTCAAATGGCGCTCCTTCCGAGCTCGGTCATGCGCACAAACAGTGGTTTACCCCCACATATGGGGTATCGGCGTACTCAGGACAAATTGTACAACAACTTTTGGGGTCCATTTTCTCCTGTTACCCTTGGTAAAATAAAACAAATTGGAGCTGAAGTAAATTTTTTGTGAAAAAAAGTTAAATGTTCATTTTTATTTAAACATTCCAAAAATTCCTGTGAAGCACCAGAAGGGTTAATAAACTTCTTGAATATGGTTTTGAGCACCTTGAGGGGTGCAGTTTTTAGAATGGTGTCACACTTGGGTATTTTCTATCATATAGACCCCTCAAAATGACTTCAAATGAGATGTGGTCCCTAAAAAAAAATGGTGTTGTAAAAATGAGAAATTGCTGGTCAACTTTTAACCCTTATAACTCCCTAACAAAAACAAATTTTGGTTCCAAAATTGTGCTGATGTAAAGTAGACATGTGGGAAATGTTACTTATTAAGTATTTTGTGTGACATATCTCTGTGATTTAAGGGCATAAAAGTTAAAAGTTGGAAAATTGCAAAATTTTCAAAATTTTCGCCAAATTTCCATTTTGTTTGCAAATAAGCGCAGGTAACATCAAAGAAATTTTACCACTATCATGAAGTACAATATGTCGCGAGAAAACAATGTCAGAATCATCAGGATCCATTGAAGCGTTCCAGAGTTATAACCTCATAAAGGGACAGTGGTCAGAATTGTAAAAATTGGCCCGGTCATTAACGTGCAAACCACCCTTGGGGGTGAAGGGGTTAAGGGAAAACCTACAGGGCCCTGCGTGAAAAAGTGATTGCCCCCTAAACCTAGTAACTGGTTGGGCCACCCTTAGCAGCAACAACTGCAATCAAGGACTTGCGATAACGGGCAATAAATCTTTTACAATGCTCTGAAGGAATTTTGGTCCATTCATCTCTGCAGAATTGTTATAATTCAGCCACTTTGGGGGGGTTTCCGAGTATGAACCACCTTTTATAAGGTCGTGCCACAGCATCTCAATCAGATTAAGGTCAGGGCTTTGACTAGGCCACTCCAAATTCATAATATTGTTTTTCTTAAGCCATTCGGAAGTGGACTTGCTGGCGTGTTTTGAATTATTGTCCTGTTTCTCAACCCAAGTGCGCTTTAGTTTGAGGTCATGAACAGATGGCCGAACATCCTCCTTCAGGATTTTTTGGTAGACAGCAGAATTAATGGTTCCATTTACCACAGCAAATCTTCTAGGTACTTAAGCAGCAAAACAGTCCCAGGACATTACACTACCTTCACCATATGTTACTGTTGGAATTATGTTCCTTTTCTGAAATGCTGTGTTATTTTGACGCCAGATGTAATGGGACATACACCTTGCAAAATGTTCAACCTTTGTCTCGTCAGTACACAGAATGTTCTCTCAAATGTCTTGGGGATCATCAAGATGTTTTCTGGCAAAACTGAGACAAGCCTTTATGTTCTTATTGCTCAGCAGTGGTTTTCATCTTGGAGCTCTGCCATGCAGGCCATTTTTACCCAGTCTCTTTCTTATGGTGGAGTCATGAACACTGACCTTAACTGAACCAAGTGAGGCCTGCAGTTCTTTGGATGTTGTTGTAGGGTCTTTTGTGACCGTTTGGAGTCATCACTGAGTTCTTGGGGTAATTTTGGTTGGGAAGGTTCACCACTGTTCCAAGTTTTCGCCTTTTGTGGATAATGGCTCTCACTGTGGTTCGCTGGAGTCCAAAGCTTTAGAAATGGCTTTATAACCTTTTCCAAACTGATAGCTCTCAATCACTTTGTTTCTTTTTGTTCCAGAATTTCTTTGGATCACAGCATGATGTATAGCTTTTGAGGATCTTTCGGTCTACTTCACTTTGTTAGGCAGGTCCCATTTAGTGGATTTATTGATTGAGAACATGTGTGTCAGTAATCAGGCCTGGGTATGGCTAGAGAATTTGAACTCAGCTTCCCAAAGATGTGATAAACCACAGTTAATTTATGTTTAAAGGCAGGAGGGGTCAATCACTTTTTCATGCAGGGTCCTGGAGGTTTGGATTTGTTTTTCCCATAGTAATAAAGATATTAATTTAAAAACTACATTTTGTGACTACTTGTGTTATCTTTGTCTGCTATTTTAATTTGTTTGGTGATCTGAAACATTTAAGTGTTACAAATATGTAAAAGAACAGGAAATCAGGAAGGGGGCAAACACTTTTTCACACAACTGTATGTATATATATATATATATATATATATATATATATATATATATATATATATATATATATATATATATATATATATATATAGATAGATATATATATAGATATATATATATAGTCTTTTTGAGTCCCACCCGGCCAGGGTTGCCATCTTGACTTTTTATTTTTTCGGACAGCTTATAAAACATTATTGACAGACAATATTCTACAGACATATTGAAAAATATTAATAAATCATTATGACTCTAAGTGATATATGTCTACAGCCCATAATTCTGATATGAAGACATTATCTGCATTCAGTGTAATCAATAAAAGAATAATTACAGTGAAAATATACTCTCTATAAGTTTCTTCAGCTTATAAAAAAAAATCACAGATTCCTTAACCCCTTCCCGACATTTGACGTACTATCCCGTCGAGGTGGGGTGGGCCCGTATGACCGCCGACGGGATAGTACGTCATAGCCGATCGGCCGCGCTCACGGGGGGAGCGCGGCCGGGTGTCGGCTGCATATCGCAGCTGACATCCGGCACTATGTGCCAGGAGCGGTCACGGACCGCCCCCGGCACATTAACCCCCGGCACACCGCGATCAAACATGATCGCGATGTGCCGGCGATGCAGGGAAGCATCGCGCAGGGAGAGGGCTCCCTGCGGGCTTCCCTGAGCCCCCCGCAGCAACGCGATGTGATCGCGTTGCTGCGAGGGTCTTACCTCCCTCCCTGCCTGCTCCAGACCCGGATCCAAGATGGCCGCGGATCCGGGTCCTGCAGGGAGGGAGGTGGCTTCACAGACGCCTGCTCAGAGCAGGCACTGTGAAGCAGCCTGTACTTCTCGCAGATCGGTGATCTGTCAGAGTGCTATGCAAACTGGCAGATCACCGATCTGTATTGTCCCCCCCTGGGGCAAAGTAAAAAAGTTAAAAAAAAAATTTCCAAATGTGTAAAAAAAAATAAAAAAAAATATTCCAAAATAATGAAAAAAAAAAAAAAAATATTATTCCCATAAATACATTTCTTTATCTAAATTTCAAAAAAAAAACAATAAAAGTACACATATTTAGTATCGCCACGTCCGTAACGACCCAACCTATAAAACTGCCACACTAGTTAACCCCTTCAGTAAACACCGTAAGAAAAAAAAAAAAAAAACGAGGCAAAAAACAACGCTTTATTACCATACCGCCGAACAAAAAGTGGAATAACACGCGATCAAAAAGACTGATATAAATATCCATGGTACCGCTGAAAACGTCATCTTGTCCCGCAAAAAACAAGCCGCCATACAGCATCATCAGCAAAAAAATAAAAAAGTTATAGTCCTGAGAATAAAGCGATACCAAAATAATTATTTTTTCTATAAAATAGTTTTTATCGTATAAAAGCGCCAAAACATAAAAAAAATGATATAAATGAGATATCGCTGTAATCATACTGACCCGACGAATAAAACTGCTTTATCAATTTTACCAAACCCGGAACGGTATAAACGCCTCTCCCAAAAGAAATTCATGAATAGCAGGTTTTTGGTCATTCTGCCTCACAAAAATCGGAATAAAAAGCGATCAAAAACGGTCACGTGTCCGAAAATGTTACCAATAAAAACGTCAACTCGTCCCGCAAAAAACAAGACCTCACATGACTCTGTGGAGCAAATGTGGAAAAATTATAGGTCTCAAAATGTGGAGACGCAAAAACTTTTTTGCTATAAAAAGCGTCGCTGGTTTCACACTTCCGTTTTTGTCTGCAGCGTTTTTTGCACAAAAAAACGCATGCGTTTTTTCCCTATATTTAACATTGAAAACGCATGCGGTTTTTTTGTACGCGTTTGGTCGCGTTTTCAAACGCATGCAGTTTTTTTCTGCATGCGTTCATTTTCAGAAATACAACCTGCAGTATTTTCTTGCGTTTTTAAGCACATGCGTTTGTTTGCGTTAAAAACGCATGCATTTTTATCGAAAAAAACAGAAAACACACTGAAAAGCCACCCACCACCATCAAGGTGATAAAGGGATCCAAACCCTAACCCTAACTCTACCCCTAACCTCACCCCTAACCGTTTAATGAACATTTTCTGACAGTCATAGTGCCACGTATTTCAGTGCCACGTATTTCAGTGCCACGTATTTCAGTGCCACGTATTTCAGTGCCACGTATTTCAGTGCCATGTATTTCAGTGCCACGTATCACGTATTTCAGTGCCACGTGTTTCAGTGCCACGTATTTCAGTGCCACGTATCACGTATTTCAGTGCCACATATTTTAGTACCACGTATTTCAGTTGCACGTATTTCAGTGCCACGTATTTCAGTGCCACGTATTTCAGTGCCACGTATCACGTATTTCAGTGCCACGTGTTTCAGTGCCACGTATTTAAGTGCCACGTATCACATATTTCAGTGCCACGTATTTCAGTGCCACGTATTTCAGTGCCACGTATTTCAGTGCCACGTATTTCAGTGCCACGTATTTCAGTGCCACATATCACATATTTCAGTGCCACTTATTTAAGTGCCACGTATTTCAGTGCCACGTATTTCAGTGCCACGTATTTCAGTGCCACGTATTTCAGTGCCACGTATTTCAGTGCCACGTGTTTCAGTGCCACGTATTTAAGTGCCACGTATCACGTATTTCAGTGCCACGTATTTCAGTGCCACGTATTTCAGTGCCACGTATTTCAGTGCCACGTATTTCAGTGCCACGTATTTCAGTCACGTTTAGGGTTAGGGTTAGGGGTAGGGTTAGGGCTAGGGTTGGAGGTAAAGTTAGGGTTGGGGCTAAAGTTAGGGTTGGGGCTAAAGTTAGGGTTAGGGTTTGGATTACATTTACGTTTGGATTAGGGTTGGGATTAGAATTATGGGTGTGTCAGGGCTAGGGGTGTGGTTAGGGTTACCGTTGGGATTAGGGTTAGGGGTGTGTTTGGGTTAGGGTTTCAGGTAGAATTGGGGGGTTTCCACTGTCCAGGCACATCAGGGGCTCTCCAAGCGCGACATGGCGTCCAATCTCAATTCCAGCCAATTCTGCGTTGAAAAAGTAAAACAGTGCTCCTTCCCTTCCGAGCTCTCCCGTGCGCCCAAAAAGGGGTTTACCCCAACATATGTGTTATCAGCGTACTCGGGACAAATTGAACAACAACTTCTGGGGTCCAAGTTCTCTTGTTATCCTTAGGAAAATAAAAATTTGGGGGGCTAAAAATCATTTTTGTGGGAAAAAAAAGATGTTTTATTTTCACGGCTCTGCATTATAAACTGTAGTGAAACACTTGGGGGTTCAAAGTTCTCACAACACATCTAGATAAGTTCCTTGGGAGGTCTAGTTTCCAATATGGGGTCACTTGTGGGGGGTTTGTACTGTTTGGGTACATCAGGGGCTCTGCAAATGCAACGTGACGCCTGCAGACCAATCCATTTAAGGCTGCATTCCAAATGGCGCTCCTTCCCTTCCGAGCTCTGTCATGCGCCCAAACAGTGGTTCCCCCCGACATATGGGGTATCAGCGTACTCAGGACAAATTGGACAACAACTTTTGAGGTCTAATTTATCCTGTTACCCTTGTGAAAATACAAAACTGGGGGCTAAAAAATCATTTTTGTGAAAAAAAAAAAAGAATTTTTATTTTCACGGCTTTGCGCTATAAACTTTAGTGAAACACTTGGGGGTTCAAAGTTCTCAAAACACATCTAGATAAGTTCCTTGGGAGGTCTAGTTTCCAATATGGGGTCACTTGTGGGGGGTTTGTACTGTTTGGGTACATCAGGGGCTCTGCAAATGCAACGTGACGCCTGCAGACCAATCCATTTAAGGCTGCATTCCAAATGGCGCTCCTTCCCTTCCGAGCTCTGTCATGCGCCCAAACAGTGGTTCCCCCCGACATATGGGGTATCAGCGTACTCAGGACAAATTGGACAACAACTTTTGGGGTCTAATTTATCCTGTTACCCTTGTGAAAATACAAAACTGGGGGCTAAAAAATCATTTTTGTGAAAAAAAAAAAGGAATTTTTATTTTCACGGCTTTGCGCTATAAACTTTAGTGAAACACTTGGGGGTTCAAAGTTCTCAAAACACATCTAGATAAGTTCCTTGGGAGGTCTAGTTTCCAATATGGGGTCACTTGTGGGGGGTTTGTACTGTTTGGGTACATCAGGGGCTCTGCAAATGCAATGTGACGGCTGCTGACCAATCCATTTAAGTCTGCATTCCAAATGGCGCTCCTTCCCTTCCGAGCTCTGTCATGCGCCCAAACAGTGGTTCCCCCCCACATATGGGGTATCAGCGTACTCAGGACAAATTGGAAAACAAATTTTGGGGTCCAATTTATTCTGTTACCCTTGTAAAAATACAAAGCTGGGGGCTAAAAAATCATTTTTGAGAAAAAAAAAAAATTATTTTCACGGCTCTGCGTTATAATCTGTAGTGAAAACTTGGGGGTTCAAAGCTCTCAAAACACATCTAGATAAGTTCCTTAGGGGGTCTACTTTCCAAAATGGTGTCACTTGTAGGGAGTTTCAATGTTTAGGCACATCAGGGGCTCTCCAAACGCAACATGGCGTCCCATCTCAATTCCAGTCAATTTTGCATTGAAAAGTCAAATGGCGCTCCTTCCCTTCCAAGCTCTGCCATGCGCCCAAACAATGGTTTACACCCACATATGGGGTATCAGCGTACTCAGGACAAATTGCACAACATTTTTTGGGGTCCAATTTCTTCTCTTACCCTTGGGAAAATAAAAAATTGGGGGCAAAAAGATCATTTTTGTGAAAAAATATGATTTTTTATTTTTACGGCTCTGCATTATAAACTTCTGTGAAGCACTTGGTGGGTCAAAGTGCTCACCACACATCTAGATAAGTTCCTTAGGGGGTCTACTTTCCAAAATGGTGTCACTTGTAGGGAGTTTCAATGTTTAGGCACATCATGGGCTCTCCAAACGCAACATGGCGTCCCATCTCAATTCCAGTCAATTTTGCATTGAAAAGTCAAATGGCGCTCCTTCCCTTCCAAGCTCTGCCATGCGCCCAAACAATGGTTTACACCCACATATGGGGTATCAGCGTACTCAGGACAAATTGCACAACATTTTTTGGGGTCCAATTTCTTCTCTTACCCTTGGGAAAATAAAAAATTGGGGGCGAAAAGATCATTTTTGTGAAAAAATATGATTTTTTATTTTTACGGCTCTGCATTATAAACTTCTGTGAAGCACTTGGTGGGTCAAAGTGCTCACCACACATCTAGATAAGTTCCTTAGGGGGTCTACTTTCCAAAATGGTGTCACTTGTAGGGAGTTTCAATGTTTAGGCACATCAGGGGCTCTCCAAACGCAACATGGCGTCCCATCTCAATTCCAGTCAATTTTGCATTGAAAAGTCAAATGGCGCTCCTTCCCTTCCAAGCTCTGCCATGCGCCTAAACAATGGTTTACACCCACATATGGGGTATCATCGTACTCAGGACAAATTGTACAACAACTTTGGGGGTCCATTTTCTCCTGTTACCCTTGGTAAAATAAAACAAATTGGAGCTGAAATAAATTTTGTGTGAAAAAAAGTTAAATGTTCATTTTTATTTAAACATTCCAAAAATTCCTGTGAAACACCTGAAGGGTTAATAAACTTCTTGAATGTGGTTTTGAGCACCTTGAGGGGTGCAGTTTTTAGAATGGTGTCACACTTGAGTATTTTCTATCATATAGACCCCTCAAAATGACTTCAAATGAGATGTGGTCCCTAAAAAAAAATGGTGTTGTAAAAATGAGAAATTGCTGGTCAACTTTTAACCCTTATAACTCCGTCACAAAAAAAAATTTTGGTTCCAAAATTGTACTGATGTAAAGTAGACATGTGGGAAATGTTACTTATTAAGTATTTTGCGTGACATATGTCTGTGATTTAAGGGCACAAAAATTCAAAGTTGGAAAATTGCAAAATTTTCAAAATTTTCGCCAAATTTCCATTTTTTTCACAAATAAACGCAAGTTATATCGAATAAATTTTACCTTTAACATGAAGTACAATATGTCACGAGAAAACAATGTCAGAATCGCCAAGATCCGTCAAAGCGTTCCAGAGTTATAGCCTCATAAAGGGACAGTGGTCAGAATTGTAAAAATTGGCCCGGTCATTAACGTGCAAACCACCCTTGGGGGTGAAGGGGTTAAGAGGGTTGTCCCTTGCAGAAAAGTTCATTTTAATCAATAGATTTTGGAATGCTAATAAATTCCACAATTAGATGTGTTTAAATAAAATGCTCCTGTGCTGAGATAATCTTATAAATGTGCCCCTGCTGTGTAGTGTGTAATGGCTGTGTCTGACCGTACAGGAACATGGTCTGATCATACCACAGCTCCTGGGCAGGGGAGGAAGCAAAATAATATACAGACAGGACAGCACGGGAACGCAGCTGCTGCTTTCTGTGAGGTAAAACATTTCCCTGCCTGTTTTTAAACAAAGTTTTACTTCAAAGAAAGAATCAGCTGTGCCCCCTGTTGTAATGTCTGTATACTCTATTTGCTTCCTCCCCTACCCAGGAGCTGTGGTATGATCAGACCATGTCCCTGTACATAATAAATTATTATACGTAATAAATTATTATATATATTGTTCAGTCAGTTTACCTATTTTTATTATATACTATTTTCTGACTTGAACGTCCCGCCCTTCACCATGCTGGTATTTTAATTACATCTCAACACAGTTGGTTCTGAGCCTCCTATATAAGTAGGCTTTATCATGTCATTAGCCACAAGTAAGTGTTCACATTGGGCAGTCAGCTCAGATACCATAGGTAAGTGTTCACACCAGGCAGTCAGTGTAGTTACCCATTCGATCTGAGATTACCTTGACGTTTGGTGAATGGGCTCACAACGTTTGGCCAAATCTTGTGCTAAATATCTCATGTGTTTGTTCATAAAGTTCATAAGCCATTACATTATGCTATTCATATTTCCTTATATTTCACATTTCCTTACTTTAGCACAGATGAGTGCGGCCATAATCTATTTTGCATGTCCCTGTACAGTCAGACACAGGCATTACACAATATACATCAGGGACACATTTATAAGATTATTTTATTTATACATCCAATTGTGAAACGTATTATTATTCTAAGATCTATTGATTAGAATGAACTTTTGTTCATGGGAAAACCCCTTTAACTTTTTTTTTTGCAGACAGGTCAAAAACGAGCCTTATCTTTATGGTCTGTACTGGACTTTCTGGCTACCCTACACCTGACAGATTAAAGAATCCAGCATGTCTGTTTTCCAACAGGGGAATAAGTCACAGAGAAGACTGGCAGCAGTTCTTTCATAGATATCAAAAGGATGCTTGGCAGATCCAAATCTTCCTGTGTATGGGGGAAATCGTGAGTGAACAATCATTTGGCCAGCAGCTACCCAGTGTGTATGGGGAGCGTTACAAGAATGAACCTTTCCAAGAGAGATAGATGGCTCGATAAGTAAATGAATTAAATATGTGACATGTAGGAGTGCAATCAATAATTAATTTCTGTATCTGGAAGAAACAAGGTCTGTCCACGTTTTCCCATTGGAAGTTATCCCAACAGATCTGAGCAATCAAGGTGTTAAAGTCAAAGTCCAAAGATCACAACGGGCACAGGAGAAGGTATTAGATCATGTAAAGGTGGCAGACATCTGTTTTTGATTGCTCAGGTACTGATAGGAAAGACTATAATTAGTAACTGGAGTTATGCTTTATCTCTCAACAACAGTGACATATTCTCATTACAATGTGCTATGAAGTAGGAATCTATTTGATATATTTAAAACTTTTTTAAGTCAAAGACAAATTGTGGTGATGAACATGACTTTTTGAATTATTCATCCACAAACAATCTAATAAAATATTCTTTACATCTATACAAGGGGATACATACAATGAGGGCTGCGTATACAGCTGCAATACGATGCCTGAATACTAGAAAACATGGGGGGAGAATGAACAAAAGGTTCATTTAGAGGAGATTAGCTTTAAACAAACAGCAATTAATCCTGTTCAATGTGTTTTAGTGTGTAGCAATATAACATAGTACCAAAAGAGAGCCCAATTTTAATATTTGTTACCGTAAGTTTCCTATCAATAGAAAAATATTGAGAATTAAGAGACCTCAGTGGTTGATACCTTTTAGTGGCTAACTGAAAAGATGTTAACAAATTGCAATTGCAATTTGTTACCATCTTTTCAGTTAGCCATTAAAAGGTATCAACCACTGAGGACTCACAATTCTAAATATTTTTCTATCTACTGGTTAACACGGTACCAAGATATATTTCTTTCCTCTATCATCAATAAGGTGTCATTCAGACATGATTTTCTTGTTCACCAAAAACAAACTTATTTTCATTAGTGTTCCTATCAAACAAACATGAAAATTGGTAGGATGTAACTATGTATATAAGTATGAGTGCTGTCCAAGTTTTTCACAGACTCAGACTTGCATTGGAGACTCTGATCCGTAACTAGGATAAAAGATCTCATTTTTTCCTCAACGACTTGATGTACAAAAACACTGAGACGTGAACAGCCACATATCCTCCTATGGGTACGTACTCGTACGTGAGTCTGAATGTGCCCTAAGACTTGTTAGTACATTTTAATTGTTTTAATGCATTTGTTCCATTTTTAATATGATTAGAAATGTTTCTGTGTGAATTCTTGATGAAGTGTATTGAGAATAGCTGTGTCATGGATAATCTTTTCCCTTTCAATGGGAAATAAATTATCATCCCAACAGCATTAATAATAATAATAATAATAATTTGTATTTATATAGAGCCAAAATAATCCTCAGCACTTTACAATTAAGTAACAATATGTACAGACAAAACATTACAATGTAACACATTTCAAGCTTACAATCTATTACATCATTCATCTATTTCAATAAAAAATGCATTGATGTTTTAAGCTTTATTATTTATTTTATGTAGATGAGAAAGTTTAAACTATTAAAAATCCAGACTTTTTTTTATTGATTTGTGACTTGATGTCCCACCAGTGCTCTCACCCTTCAGTATGCAGTAGGGTGGATGTGGGGGCAGATTTGTGACTTGATGTCCCACTGCTGCTCTCACGCTTCAGTGTGCAGTAGAGTGGCTGTGGGGGCAGATTTATGACTTGATGTCCCACCACTGCTCTCACACTTCAGTATGCAGTAGAAAAGCTGTGGGGGCAGATTTGTGACTTGATGTCCTACTGCTGCTCTCACACTTCAGTATGCAGTAGAAAAGCTGTGGGGGCAGATTTGTGACTTGATGTCCTACTGCTGCTCTCACCCTTCAGTATGCAGTAGAGTGGCTGTGGGGGCAGATTTGTGACTTGATGTCCTACTGCTGCTCTCACCCTTCAGTGTGCAGTACAGTGGCTGTGGGGGCAGAATGTGACTTGATGTCTTACTGCTGCTCTCACCCTTCAGTGTGCAGTAGAGTGGCTGTGGGGGCAGATTTATGACTTGATGTCCTACTGCTGCTCTCACCCTTCAGTATGGAGTAGAGTGGCTGTGGAGGCAGATTTGTGACTTGATGACCCACCACTGCTCTCACACTTCAGTATGCAGTAGAAAGGCTGTGGGGGCAGATTTGTGACTTGATGTCCTACTGCTGTTCTCCCCCTTCAGTGTGCAGTAGAGTGGCTGTGGGGGCAGGTTTATGACTTCATGCCACACCACTGCACTCATCCTTCAGTGTGCAGTAGAGTGGGTGTAGGGGCAGATTTGTGACTTGATACCCCACCAGTGTCCCGACCCTGATGTGTGCAGTAGAGTGGGTGTCAGGTCAGATTTATGACTTGATGCCCCACCAGTGCTGTGACCCTTTAGTGTGCAGTAGAGTGGGTGTCACGGCAGATTGATGAGTTGATGTCCCACCAGTGCTGTGACCCTTCAGTGTGCTTTAGAGTGGGTGTGGGGTGTGGGGGCAGATTTATGACAGGGGACCATGAGGTAAGGGAGGCCCACTTCCATCAGCAACAGATCCTGTCACAGACACAAAGAGGGGCCCATATAATGTTCTTGCACAGGGCCCCTCTTCCGTCTGTGTGTGTCACTAGTGAGTGTGGGGGGTAGATTTGTGACGATGTCCCACCAGTGCTGTGACCCTGGTGTGTGCAATACAGTGGGTGGGGGCAGGCCTCACATGCCTTGTATTTACATGGAAATTAACCTGGTCTTGCAGGTTATCTGTAGGAGCTGTTAACAATTACTCTCAGCTTTATTTGCCTGTGAGAGCGAGGAGGTGGACACTCTTTTTGTCTGCTGGATGCTCAACTGCTTCATCACTTTGTTTTCAGGTAAGGAATCAGACCTGCATTTACATTTGTATTTTATACATTATTTAAAGCACCATCTAATATGTTGTGCTCATATCTTAAGCTGTCCACCATTGAACAGTCCTTATCAGTGTCTGTGGTACTCTGTTGCAAAACTACAACTCCAATTAATTGTAACTTTGAAAGCTGGGGAACGCTGAACTATGTAAGGCTATGTGCACAGAGCGTCTTTATCAGACAGATTCTGCCTGAAATCCGCCTGAAAAAAGCGTCACCAAATCGCCACAAAAAATTAACATAACTGCAAAAGTGACGGCTAAGCCGTTTCAGGATCAAGATCAACGTATTTTTCCTGAAGTGGCTTCTCCAAGGAAACTTGGACATCATTTACATGTACCCTAAGGCTATGTTCCCTTGATGAGGGTTTTGATGTTAAAGCTTTTTTTGCACTTCTTAGATAAATTTAGGTTACATGCATTTTTTTGATATGCGGCTTTAACACTGCATTTTTAGTTTCTGTATGACCCCATAAATGAATGAAGAAGTCAGATTATCATGCTTTTTTTGAAAATGTAACATCTTTGATATCGGACGCGCCAGATATTTTTGATTGTTCCTCTACCTTAAATTGATACGTGTCCTATGATACCAAGATACCTATGTATAGAGAAGGATGCACAAAGTTACCAAAAAATGAAAAGTATCATTTAATTGAGCCTCATGGTCATTTTAGTTGCTTTATAATGCCATCTGGAGCTACAGTACATTGTAGACCTACAGTATATTGCTGATATCTTCCTCAATGATTGGTAATACTGTACAGCTAAATGCATGAAGCATAAAATGCAATGGCCAGAAAATCATATTTACTTATTTCTAACATTTCTTTATTAATATATCACATATATGGTGATCTTAGATAACACAATACTATTATTGTGTCAGTAGATAGGATTTACGGTAAATCAATCCTATGTGTTATATCTACAAAAGTAGTTGGCCAAATTGTGTATGCCCTTGATGTATAAGTAGCCATAACTATAATTTTTTTTCTCTTTGACGTCTTTTTCAATTCTATTTTTCAATATTTAAAAAAAAAATTCAATTATTTTCAAAAAATTTTCAAAAATTTTCTATTTTTCAAGTCTATTAGGTCTTTGCAACTGTATAGGCATAGACTGCCACAAAAAGTAATGTAAAACAACCAAACGTTCTTTTAAACTGTTTAAAATAACACATACACAAGGTATTCTTAAAGAAATGTAAAAATAAATCAATAGAAGTCCTAAAAGAAAATTAATTGTTATATGATTTAAATGGGCTTGTGCTATTTGTATGGTCCCCGTGGGAAAATAAATCTTAATCACATTATAAATCCTATTACCCACATTGCATAAGCCTCAGCTTTCAAGAGAGTTATTTTTATTTTGCACAACTTATTTTGCTCAATTTTAATTATATATATACATATATACTAGACGGTGGCCCGATTCTAACGCATCAGGTATTCTAGAATATGTATGTATGTATGTATGTACATCGCGCTTAGCACAGCCACGTAGTATATAGCACAGCCATATAGTATATGGCACAGCCAGCCACGTAGTATATGGCACAGCCAGCCACGTAGTATATAGCACAGCCATGTAGTATATAGCACAGCCATGTAGTATATAGCACAGCCACGTAGTATATAACACAGACAGCCACGTAGTATATAGCACAGCCACTGTTATGATCCTTAGTGGCTGAGGATCACAGAATGGACTAGCTAAGTTACTGAACATAGAACGAGCTCTAGGGAGGTGGTAACTGAACTGACCGCAAACCTGATCCTAACCAAACACACTAAAGGTAGCCGGTGAACGTACCTAAATTCCTGGACGTCTCGACACAGCCTGAGAAACTTGCTACCCCTATAGAGAAAGTAAGACCTCACTTGCCTCAGAGAAATGACCCCAAAGATATAGGAAGCCCCCAACAAATAATAACGGTGAGGTAAGGGGAAAATACAAACGTAGAACTAAAAACAGATTCAGCAAATGAGGCCCACTAATACTAGATAGCAGAAGACAGACAGGGAACTGTGCGGTCAGTAAAAAACCCTATACAAAATATCCACGCTGAGAGTTCAAGAACCCCCACACCAACTAACGGTGTGAGGGGAGAAACTCAGCCCCCTAGAGCTACCAGCAAGCAAGGAAATCACATATTAGCAAGCTGGACAAGGACAAATAAATAACCAAGAAACATATTGAACACTGATGAGCAAAAAATAACCAAACAGAAACTTAGCTTCTCTTGGCGAGACTGATAACGAAGGAATTCAGGAGAGATCAAAATAGCACTGAATACATCGACAGCAGGCAACAACTGATAGTCCAGGTGAGCTAAATAGGAAACCAGCTAACAGATAACGAGACAGCTGATCCAGCCTCAGACCTGCAGAAAGACACAAAGAGCCACCAGAGGGAGCCCAAAGACAGCGCTCACACAGTACAACTTGTGACCACAAGAGGGAGCCCAAAAACAGAGTTCACAACAAGCCACATAGTATATAGCACAGCCACGTAGTATATAGCACAGCCACGTAGTATATAACAGCCATGTAGTGTATAACACAGCCAGCCATGTAGTATATAACACAGCGATGTAGTATATAGCACAGCCACGTAGTATATAGGACAGCCACGTAGTATACTGTATGGCAGCCACATAGTATATAGCACAGCTCACGTAACACAGACAGCCACGTATTATATAGCAGCCACATAGTATATAACACCCCACGCAGTATATAACACAGCCCACATAGTATAGAGCAGCCAGGCAGTATACCTAATATAAAGCATAGCCCACGTAGTATATAACACAGCCCACGCAGTATATAGCACAGCCCACACAGTATATAACACTGCCCACGTAGTATATAACACAGCCCACGCAGTATATAACACAGCCCACGCAGTATATAACACATCCCACATAGTATATAGCAGCCAGGCAGTATATAACACAGCCCACGTAATATATAGCACAGCCCACGTAGCATATAACACAGTTCATGTAGTATATAACACAGGCCACGCAGTATATAACACTGCCCACACAGTATATAACACAGCCCACATAGTGTATAGCAGCCAGGCAGTATATAACACAGCCCACATAGTATATAACACAGCCCACGCAGTATATAGCACAGCCCACGCAGTATATAGCACAGCCCACGCAGTATATAGCACAGCCCACGCAGTATATAGCACAGCCCACGCAGTATATAACACTGCCCATGTAGTATATAACGCAGCCCACGAAGTATATAACACAGCCCACATAGTATATAGCAGCCAGGCAGTATATAACAGCCCACGTAATATATAGCACAGCCCACGAAGTATATAACACAGCCCACATAGTATATAGCAGTGTGGGCACCATATCCCTGTTAAAAAATAAAAAATAAAATAAAAAGTAGTTATATACTCACCCTCCGGTATCCAACGAAGCTGACCGCTTGATGGATAGGCAGCATCAATAGTAAAAAGTTGATCCGGGATGGGGTGACACACTGGCGCTGACTGGAGGGGAGTAGGGAGGGGGCACTGACTTGAGGAGAGTAGGAAGGGGCCAATTCGTGGCCGGACTAAGCCTGTCGCTGATTGGTCATGGCCTGCCGGCCGCGACCAATCAGCGACGCGGGATTTCCGTTACAGACAGACAGAAAGACAGACAGACGGAAGTACCCCTTAGATGATTATATAGATAGATGTATATATTATTATGTATACCCCTTTTCACATATAAAGCGCCATGGAATAAATGGCGCTATAATAATAAATAATAAATAAATATATATATTGTAAAAAAAAAAGTTTCATGTATGTTTGCATACTGTAGTTTGACCATGATCTGGGCATTCATCTTAGCTGTCCATTTAAACACCTATATCTGCTAGGATGGGAGCAGTTTTAAATAAAATAATGCACCCTTTCCAACAAAAAGAGACTGCAGCATTCTCTAATGGTCTCTGCACACAATCACCATGATAAATATAGAGATCAGAGGTGTATATTGTAGCATCTGGATTAGGGTACTGTCACACAGTGCAATTTTGATCGCTACGACGGTACGATTCGTGACGTTCTAGCGATATCGTTACGATATCGCAGTGTCTGACACGCAGCAGCGATCAGGGACCCTGCTGAGAATCGTACGTCGTAGCAGATTGTTTGGAACTTTCTTTCGTCGCTTGATCACCCGCTGACATCGCTGGATCGTTGTGTGTGACACCGATCCAGCGATGTGTTCGCTTGTAACCAGGGTAAACATCGGGTAACTAAGCGCAGGGCCGCGCTTAGTAACCCGATGTTTACCCTGGTTACCAGCGTAAACGTAAAAAAAACAAACAGTACATACTCACATTCCGGTGTCTGTCCTCCGGCGTCTCAGCTTCTCTGCACTGTGAGCGCCTGCCGGCCGGAAAGCGAGCACAGCGGTGACGCGGTGACGTCACCGCTCTGCTTTCCGGCTATGGTGCTTACACAGTGGAGAGAAGCAGAACGCCGGGGGACAGACACCGGAATGTAAGTATGTACTGTTTGTTTTTTTTACGTTTACGCTGGTAACCAGGGTAAACATCGGGCTACTAAGCGCGGCCCTGCGCTTAGTTACCCGATGTTTACCCTGGTTACCCGGGGACTTCGGCATCGCTCCAGCGCCGTGATTGCACAGTGTGACCGCAGTCTACGACGCTGGAGCGATAATCATACGACGCTGCGACGTCACGAATCGTGCCGTCGTAGCGATGAAAATGGCATTGTGTGACGGTACCCTTAGATTTCTATTGATATTAACAATCAGTGTCCAGGACTAGATAGCTTTGTTTTTTATTAACTTAATCAATCTAATTAATGCACACCCAAAGCCAAGGGTTTATCAGATTAAGCAAAAAGTCAAACAAGGAATAAACACTATACCCGCTGGTTTACAATTACAAGGCAATTTACAAGACAATTATAATGGGAGTAGTTGTGAAGCAAGAGCAGGTTTTTTAGGAACGCAAGAGTCAAGTTTATATCATTGATTAGTCAGAGTAGGCTTTACTGAGGCTTCTACTTTGTCATTGTAAAATACAGTTTTAAGCCATGTAGGGCAAATACTGTTTTTTTTCCCTGTCTTTTTATGTGCCCACTGTGCATCTAAAGATGCCATTAGATCACAACCACACGCCACCAACCAAGAGAGGGATATTCATGTTCCAAGGGACAGGAAACCTGGACGATAAAATGGAAATCCACTTCCTGAATTAAGTGATTTCCTGTCCCTGCGGGCACTTGGAACAATGTGATATATGCTGAAGCACCCCAACACCTAAGGACTGATCCATTGAACTTGCCTGGTGGTATGTTCAACACCGTTGTTCCGCTGGTTAAGTCCAGTAGCACTCTTGCCAAGATAATTTAATTTACTCTATACCATTGCCATGCCATACAAAAAGCAGAGGGTTTTCTAGCATCTAGATGTAGATCTGCTAAATCAGCTGTCAAAACTTGGCTATGTGAACATTATGGCTTAAAGGGAACCAGTCAGGGGATACGTGCTGCACAAAACCATGAGCAGCATGTATCAGCCACTGGCTGTACGATCTCAGCCACGTATGTTTGTCTCTGAAATGCTGCGGCGTTTCGGAAAAAAAACTACTTTTAATAGCCACGGGGAACTATCCGCACTATTTACTAATTTTACAAGTGGGTCCCTGGTGGCGTCTTCCTGCCAGCTGACAGTGATTGACAAGCTTCTACCTATACGCGCATAATAAATACGGTAATAATAATCTTTATTTTTATATAGCGCTAACATATTCCGCAGCGCTTTACAGTTTTGCACACATTATCATCGCTGTCCCTGATAGGGCTCACAATCTAAATTCCCTATCAGTATGTCTTTGGAATGTGGGAGGAACCAGAGTACCCGGAGGAAACCCACGCAAACACAGAGAGAACATACAAACTCTTTGCAGATGTTGTCCTTGGTGGGATTTGAACCCAGGACTCCAGCGCTGCAAGGCTGCAGTGCTAACCACTGAGCCACCGTGCTTTTCAGAGACAAACATACTGTACATGGTGGAGAATTTACATAAGGTGGCTGATACATGGTTTGGGCAGCATGCATCATTTGACAGGTTTCCTTTAAAAATTGGTTAGGGGATACAGATTCAAAAATTCTCCTGCGTAATATAACCTGTGTGATTGATGATTCCTCCTTGGAGATGTAAACAAAGCATTTCCCCTATATTTAAAAAAAAAAAATACATTGCCTCTTTTTGCTATGCCAAATGGCCTCTAACACAGCAGACGGAAAGTGCAGGTTTTCAAAGAGAAATAATAGGGAGCTAATATTCAGTCAGGTCCCTGGCCCATCCTTTAAACTGGGTTACCAATAACGCGGTGTTATGAGTAGGGAATAGGCTGGCTCATTTCTTTGCAATCTGGAAACAAATCTTAAATCGGTGGCGTGCTCAAGTACTATGTTTGAGTTGCCAACAGCTGCATGTCTGGCGGCTGACCGATAGCCGGAACACATGCAGGGATTGCCTGTTTGTTAGGCAAGCCTTGAATGTGTTGCGGCTGTTGAACAGCAGCAAGACATGCAGCTGCCGCCACTCGAACATAGTATTCGAGCATGCAGAAGATCCTCTATTGGCACACGAGCAGGGTCGGATAACACCTTATCCAAGCACGTTCACTCATCACTACTTGGTATACATACAGTAGGCTGCCATTGTTCTCGGCAGTGCAACTATGATCTTTTACGCTCTGCAAAAAATAATTTCACCTGATGAACGAGTGATTTGCTTGTTTATTGGGTGTTTGGCAGGCTGACTTTGACCACAAGATAATCATGAAATTCACTATCATCTTGTAGTATAAAATAACAGCTGCTTTACTTGAGTGTAAAGCTACAATTTCTTTCCTCCTGTTTTGTTTACATAAACTCTAGAGTGAGAAAATATTCAGAAAAATTCCCACGCTAGAGTTCATATGAGTTTATGCCAGCAGGGGGCGCAGCACCGCAAGTCAACGAAGCTGCATTCCATTCATTCCCCAGTTTTTACAGCCAGTGGCAGCTGCATTAGCAGGCTCCTGGTTGTAAAACTATTTAACCCCTTCAGATGGATTTACATTGTGGGACATGACTGTACGGCGGACAGGAATGGGATATTGGTGTTTTTTTATTTTCCCTTGGGGGTAGAATAAAGATATTAAAACCCATGTGTATTTATTTCATTAAAATACTTTATTCATAATGTGTGTTTATTTAACCCTTTATTACTATTAATAATGGATAGATGTCTTATTGACATCTCTCCATTATTAACCTGGCTTAATGTCACTTTACATTAGCAAGGTGACATTAACCCTTTATTACCCCATATCCCACCGCTACTCGGGAGTGGGAAGACAGTGGCTAAGTGCCAGAATAGGTGCATCTTACAGATGGGCCTTTTCTGAGGTGGCTGGGGTCAAATGTTTTTAGCCGGGGGGGGGGGAGGGCAATAACCATGGTCCCTCTCTAGGCCATTAATATCTGCCCTCAGTCACTGGCTTTCCCACTCTGACGGAGGAAATTGCGCGGGAGCCCACGCCATTTTTTTCCGTGTTTTAACCCTTTATTTTAACACCTAGAGCTCCCATATTTTACACACAGACACTTCTAACATTATTAGTGAGGAATATGTAAAAATGTAATGGATATGAAATGGTTTACTGTATGTAAACCCTGTCTCATATCCTGTCGGGTTTGATAAGGAGATAGCAAAAGCCGGCAATTGAATTACCGGCTTTTCTGCTTTCTAGCTCTGTATGAAATACTGTGTATATATATATATATATATATATATATATATATATATATATATATATATATATATATATATATATATATATATATATATGTGTGTGTCTCACTGACATATATATATGTATATAGACTGTATATATGTTTTCACGAATATTTGAGCCCATGGATCAATTCTATGGCCATATGGCAAGCAGGCGAGAACATCTCGCTGTACGGATGCCACACGGATAATTTTTGCAGAAAAAAATCGCATCCTCACATTGAATACGGATCACTGTTCAGGAAATTTTCTGCGTATCTCAGCCGTAAAAAACGGACCGTATTTTGATACGTTAGGTGTGACCCCAGCCTTACACGTTTCCCCTTAAACCACTTGAGTGTCGCCTTAGCAGTATACTTTAGGTCATTGTCTTATAGGAAGGTGAACCTATGTTGGTTTGGTGCCAGACATTGCGTTTACCATGGTGGCCAAAAAGTTCAATTTTGGTCTCATCTGACCACAGCACCTTCCTTCAAACATTTAGGAGATTCTCAGGCTATGTGCACACGTCAGAATTTCTTGCAGAAATTTCCTTAACAAAACCGAACATTTTCTGCAAGAAATCCACATGCGTTTTTTTTCACGCTTTTTTTGCGGATTTTTTGCGTTTTTTTCCAGAGGTTCCCAATGCAATAATATAGTGGGAAATCCGCAAAAAATCAGCAAAATTATTGAACATGCTGCGTTTTTTACAGCGATGCGATTTTTTCGCAGGAAAAAACGCAACATATGCACAAAAATTGCGGAATGCATTATAAATGATGGGATTCTTATGTATGCGTTTTTAAGCATTTATATAGCGAAAAAACGTGAAAAATCCAGAACGTGTGCACACAGCCTCACTTTTTTTTGCAAACTAAAAGCAAGCCATACATTTTTTTCTGTGTAAGTAAAGGATTTTTTCTGCTCTCTTCCATAAAGGCCACCTCTATAGAGTAGCTCCTTCAGGGTTACCTTTGGTCTCTATGCTACCTCTCTGATTAATGCCCTCCTTGCCAGCGCTGAGAAATTTGGTGGGCGGCTCTTACTTGGTAGGTTTTTTGTGGTACCATGTTCTTTCCATTTGATGACCATGTATGTGATTGTGTTTCCGGCCATCATCAGAGATTGGGATATTTTTTTAACCCAACCCTGGCTTGTACTTCTCAACAATTTTGTCCCTGACTTGCTTAGAGATCTCCTTGGTCTTCGTGGTGGTGTTTGGCTATTGGTGCCTCTTGCTTAAAGGGAACCTGTCACCCCCAAAATGGAAGTTGAGCTAAGCCCACTGGCATCAGGGGCTTATCTACAGCATTCTGTAATTCTGTAGATAAGCCCCCGATGTATCGTGAAAGATGAGAAAAAGAGGTTATATTATACTCACCCAGGGGCGTTCCCGCTGCGGTCCGATCCGATGGGTGTCGCAGGTCCGGTCCGGGGCCTCCCATCTTCTTACGGTGACGTCCTCTTCTTGTCTTCACGCTGCGGCTACTGCGCAGGAGTACTCTGTCTGCCCTGTTGAAAGCAGAGCAAAGTACTGCAGTGCGCAGGCGCCGGGCCTCTCTGACCTTTCCCGGTGCCTGCGCACTGCAGTACTTTGCTCTGCCCTCAACAGGGCAGACAAAGTACGCTTGCGTCGGAGCTGCGGCGTGAAGACAAGAAGAGGACATGATCGTAAGAAGATGGGAGGCCCCGGACCGCGACGCCCACCGCAGCGTGAACGCCCCTCGGTGAGTATAATCTAACCTCTTTTTCTCATCTTTCAGGTTACATCGGGGGCCTATCTACAGCATTACAGAATGCTGTAGATAAGCCCCTGATGCCGGTGGGCTTAGCTCAACTTCCATTTTGGGGGTGACAGGTTCCCTTTAATGGTGTTTCATCCTCTGTGACCTTTCAGAAAAAGTGTGTATATAATGATAGACCATGTGACACTGAGATTGCACACAGGCAGACATCCTGTCATTAAGCATGTGACTTATGATGGTAATTGCTTGCACCAGAAATTTGTAGGGGCTTCATAGCAAATTGGGTGAATACATGAGCACATGCCAGTTTTTAGTTATTTGAAATCATACATTAAATGTGTGCCTAAATTTATGCTTATATTTTTCTCACTTCACCAACTTAGACTTTTTACTCCTGAGTGCTGATACATCACACAAAAATTGGATTACAAAAATATTTAAACACAGGTTGTAAAGTAACAAAATAGGTAAAAAGCCAAAGTGCATACCTAGGAAGCCATTGTAAGGTAGAAAGAAAGAACCTTTGTTCCGTATCTTGACAACTTCTTACTAGTGGGTCCTTCTCGAGAGGTAGTCAAAAACTCCAGGAGTCAAATGTATTTTTTTCCACAGGAAAGAAAATTGGCTTGTTTCAGTTTGTCTCAATTACCATTTGAACAACCTAAGATTTATGTAAGAGAGGCTATGTCTCTTTTGGGAAAATTTACAGTATGCATTGCATTCATTCCATGAGCAAAATTCCCTTCCTCTCCAACTTCAAATTTTAAAAGAATCGGATAGTCCCACTTGGAATCTGGATGTAAAAGCTCTTCTCTATCCAAGTTTTTCAGGGGTGGCTAAATGCCCGCAACAAAGAGGGGTGTTTGGATGAATACAGCACTTTTGACAACAGAAGCCACCACTATTGGTGGGGGAGGGGCATGGACACTTACCTTTTTCATGGGACTTAAGGCTGAGTCACACATAGCGATATCGTTAACGATATCGTTGCAACGTCACGCTTTTGGTGACGTAGCAACGATCCCGCTAACGATCTCGTTATGTGTGACAGCGACCAACTATCAGGCCCCTGCTGGGAGATCATTGGTCGTTGGGGAATGATCAGGACCATTTTTTGGTCGCTGATCACCCGCTGTCATGGCTGGATCGGCGTGTGTGACGCCGATCCAGCGATGTGTTCCTTGTAACCAGGTTAAATATCGGGTTACTAAGTGCAGGGCCGCGCTTAGTAACCCGATATTTACCCTGGTTACCATTGTAAAAGTTAAGAAAAAAAAACAGTACATACTCACATTCTGATGTCTGTCACATCCCCCGGCGTCCACAGGGTTAAAACTGCTTTCAGCCGAGAGCTTCCCTGCACTGACTGTGTCAGCACCGGCCGTAAAGCAGAGCACGGCGGTGACGTCACCGCTGTTACTGCCGGCGCTGACACATTCAGAGCAGGAAAGCTCTTGGCTAAAGCACGCGCTGCTGCCATGAGCTTTCCTGCACTGAATGTGTCAGCGCCGGCAGTAACAGCGGTGACGTCACCGCCGTGCTCTGCTTTACGGCCGGCGCTGACACAGTCAGTGCAGGGAAGCTCTCGGCCGAAAGCAGTTTTAACCCTGTGGACGGCGGGGGACGTGACAGACATCAGAATGTGAGTATGTAGTGGTTTTTTTTTTACTTTTACAATGGTAACCAGGGTAAATATCGGGTTACTAAGCGCGGCCCTGCACTTAGTAACTTGATGTTTACCCTGGTTACCCGGGTGCTGCAGGGGGACTTTGGCATCGTTGAAGACAGTTTCAACGATGCCGAAGTCGTTCCCCTGATCGTTGGTCGCTGGAGAGAGCTGTCTGTGTGACAGCTCCCCAGCGACCACACAACGACTTACCAGCGATCACGGCCAGGTCGTATCGCTGGTCGTGATCGTTGGTAAGTCGTTTAGTGTAACGGTACCTTTAGAGTTAGAAAATTCAGATAGAATCCATCAATTACACCTAACAGTCTGGAAATCGAAAGGATAACACCTGGGAGAGGGGGAGGTTATTTAAAGGGGTTGTCCGGTCCAAATCGGTAAGTCTGCAGTCACTGTGTAGTGCAGACTTATGAATGCACTGTGCGCTTTGGTGATTTGTCTGTTTCTGAGCTGGGACCAGAGGGTATGTATGAATTATATGTATGAATAAGTTATACATGCTCCCGGCCAATGGGTGAGGCCTCGCTTTAATACACCTGTATGGAGTGAGGCCACGCCCTCTAGTCCACCGCGCCCACCTGACTGCCACATCATTAGACGTGATGCAACCTCGCTCAATACAATTGTATAGAGTGAGGCCACACCCTATAGACAGGCGCTGGCTGGGAGTATGTATAACACATACAACTCTCCCATCCTGGCTCAGAAACCAGCAAATCCCCACAGCGCACAGTGCATGCGCTGGGGGGATTCCTACACAGGTGCATCTCACAAAATTAGAATATCATCAAAAAGTTAATTTATTTCAGTTCTTCAATACAAAAAGTGAAACATATATTATATAGAGTCATTACAAATAGAGTGATGTATTTCAAGTGTTTATTTCTGTTAATGTTGATGATTATGGCTTACAGCCAATGAAAACCCAAAAGTCATTAACTCAGTAAATTAGAATACTTTATAACAACAGCTTGAAAAAATGATTTTAAAATCCAAAATTTTGGCCTCCTGAAATGTATATTCAGTAAATGCACTCATTACTTGGTCGGGGCTCCTTTGGCATCAATTACTGCATCAATGTGGCGTGGCATGGAGGCGATCAGCCTGTGGCACTGCTGAGGTGTTATGGAAGCCCAGGTTGCTTTGATAGCAGCCTTCAGCTCATCTGCATTGCTGGGTCTGGCATCTCTCATCTTCCTCTTGACAATACCCCATAGATTCTCTATGGGGTTAAAGGGAACCTGTCACCCCCAAAATCGAAGATGAGCTAAGCCCACCGGCATGAGGAGCTTATCTACAGCATTCTGGAATGCTGTAGAAAAGCCCCCGATGTAACCTGAAAGATGAGAAAAAGAGGTTAGATTATGCTAAGGGCGGCACGGTGGCGCAGTGGTTAGCATTGCAGCGCTGGAATCCTGGGTTCAAACCCCACCAAGGACAACATCTGCAAAGAGTTTGTATGTTCTCCCCGTGTTTGCGTGGGTTTCCTCCAGGTTCTCTGGCTTCCTCCCACATTCCAAAGACATACTGATAGGGAATTTAGATTGTGAGCCCCATCGGGACAGTGATGATAATGTGTGCAAACTGTAAAGCGCTGTGGAATATGTTAGCGCTATATAAAAATAAAGATTATTATTATTATTATACTCACCCAGGGGCGGTCCCGCTGCGGACCGGTCCGATGGGCACCACGGTCCAGGCCGGGGCCTCCCATCTTCTTACGATGACGTCCTCTTGTATTCACGCTCCAGCGCAGGCGTACTTTGTCTGCCCTGTTGAGGGCAGAGCAAAGAACTGCAGTGCGGAGGTGCCGAGAAAGGTCAGCGAGGCCCCAGCGCCTGCGCACTGCAGTACTTTGCTCTGCCCTCAACAGGGCAGACAAAGTACGCCTGTGCTGGAGCCGCAGCGTGAAGACAAGAAGAGGATGTCTTCTTGTGAAGATGGGAGGCCCCGGACCGGACCGCAATGCCCATTGGATCGGACCACCCCCCCAGGTGAGTATAATCTAACCTCTTTTTCTCATCTTTCAGGATACATTGGGGCTTATCTACAGCATTACAGAATGCTGTAGATAAGCCCTTGATGCCGGTGGGCTTAGCTCATCTTCGATTTTGGGGGTGACAGGTTTTCTTTAAGGTCAGATGAGTTTGCTTGCCAATGAATCACGGTGATACTGTTGTTTTTAAACCAGGTATTGGTACTTTTCGCAGTGTGGACAGGCGCCAAGTCCTGCTGGAGAATGAAATTTCCATCTCCAAAAAGCTTGTCGGCAGAGGGAAGTATGAAATGCTCTAAAATTTATTGGTAAACGGTTGCGCTGACGTTGGTCATGATAAAACACAGTGGACCTATACCAGCAGATGACATGGCTCCCCAAACCATCACTGATTGTGGAAACTTCACACTAGACCTCAAGCAGCTTGGAATTTGTCTTTCCACTCTTCCTCCAGACTCTGGGACCATGATTTTCAAGGTCTAGTGTGAAGTATCCACAATCAATGATCGTTTGGGGAGCCATGTCAATTGCTGGTGTAGGTCCACTGTGTATTATCAAGAGCAATTTTAGAGCACTTCATGCTTCCCTCTGCTGACAAGTGTTTTGGAGATGGAAATTTCATTCTCGAGCAGGGCTTGGCACCTGTTCACACTGCCAAAAGTACCAATTCCTGGTTTAAAACACCAGTATCACTGTGCTCTATTGGCCAGCAAACTCGTCTGACCTTAACCCCATAGAGAATCTATGGGGTATTGTCAAGAGGAAGATGAGAGACACCAGACCCAACAATGCAGACAAGCTGAAGGCTGCTATTAAAGCAACCTGGGCTTCCATAACACCTCAGCAGTACCACAGACTGATAGCCTCCGCCACGCCGCATTGATGCAGTTACTGATTTAAAAGGAGCCCCGACCAAGTATTGAGTGCATTTACTGAACATACATTTCAGTAGGCCAACATTTTGGATTTTAAAATCATTTTTTCAAGCTGGTGTTATAAAGTATTCTAATTTACTGAGATAGTGACTTTTGGGTTTTCATTGGCTGTAAGCCATAATTATCAACATTAACAGAAATAAACACTTGAAATACATCACTCTATTTGTAATGACTCTATATAATATATGTTTCACTTTTTGTATTGAAGAACTGAAATAAATTAACTTTTTGATATTCTAATTTTGTGAGATTTACCTGTAAGTCTGCAGTCACACAGAGTGACTGCAGACTTATAGATTTGAACTGGACAACCCCTTTAAGATTCTTATAAATACCCTTCAAAAAAGTTGGAAGGTATACTTTTATAAGGTATAGTTGGAAGGTAGTTACTGCCCAGATTTATTTCTGAATCTGGCAGGCTTTCCTCAGGTTTATAGGCTTTTCAAAGGTAGACATCAATAATTACACTACTGTACAGATCCTGGATTTCCTATAAGAAGGACTGGGGAGGTGTTTAAAGCCAGCTACCATTAAGGTAGGTATCGGCTCTAAGTATCTTCTATGACACCAAGCTAGCAGATCATACCTGGATTGCGGGATTTTTTTGAGCTTGGCAAACAGATCAGTTTCCTAAGAATACCCAGAGTTTCCTTCATGGGACCTATTACTAGTCCTTAGTGCCCTTACCAAGGACCCTTTTAAATCTATTGAATCAATCCCCTTTATGTGCAGCGCCCCCACTGCCGCAGGGCCGAGGGGTACCCGGTACCGGGCCTCTGAGTCTCTACTCTGGGGTTGTCACGGTGGCTAGACCTGGTCCGTGACCCTGCTGAGGGGCACCCAATAATAGGTGTGGATGGTGGTGGTAGAGCGGTGCAGTAAATAACGAGGACACCAGGTTGCAGTCTCTTTACCTCTATACTGAAGGCTTCAGGGTCCTCAATCCGGAATATGGTTAACCGGGCTGCGCAAGCCTGACCGGTCCGATGGCACCTCCAGAGTTCCCTTTGCAGGTGGAAATCTGTGCCTACCTTCTAGCGCTTGTGTGTTGTGGTCCTCCCCTGCTGTGCTCACGGGATAGTCCCCACAACTGTTGTGTCTGTTTCTCGTGTTCCCTCACAACTCGATTCTGATGTTCTTCCACGTCCCCCAGATCTTATGGTTAGGACGCACCCGTATGACGGGGAGGCTCGGAGCTCTTCTGGGACTCTAGCGTCGCCCCACTCCTGTTGTTACCCCCCTGTGTCTTCCTAGGTCAATTGGGTGAGACAGCCCGCCTATAACTGACTGTCCTGCCGTAGGTTTGAATTTTGGCCTGGAGCTCTATGCTTCCTCGGCGTTCCGGCCACCGGTTATGCGCCTCAATAGGATGTTGCCTCGTCTTACAGCACGACTCCTACTGGTATTCTCCTTGTTGCGTTGATCTCGTTTCTCACTCAGCACAATAAACCTCGCTTCTTGTCCTTTCTTGGGGTACCGCCGCTATATCGTGCAGGCGCGGTCCCGTAACGTTCTCTCTGGTTGCTAGGCCTCTGTCAGGATCCCACCCCTGACAGGGACCCCTCTGAATCTTCCCCTACAACACCCTCTGCCACAAGGTGTTGCCTGGTTCCAACCCAGTCAGCTTTGTCATCTAACTTCCTGCCTAACCCCCAGTTTTACCAGATTGTGAGGAGTGGCCTAATACATAGTACCCTTAGCTCCCCCTGGAGGCCAGACTGTGAAATGTATTGGTGTCTGTGATACCTGGTCAGATGAACTCCTTCAGTGCCATCAGACGTACCATAGCCCCCCTTAGCGGCGGAGCATCAGTACTGCAACGACCAGGACTCTGGGGCGCTGCACTCCCCCCCGGTTAAATCCAGTACTCCTGGACTGGGAAGAAAACAACAATACATGTCAGCAAAAAGACATACAATTTTGAAAATGCAAGTACAAGTAAACTTTTTAACAGGACTTCCCTTTATGGGAGGTGAGGACACTTGAACGTTACAAACATGGTTAAATACTTTAAATAACATACTATAAATAACTTCTTTTACCCAACCGGGTATTCTACTAAGTGCAAATTTCTTGAACAATAATTTAACATTGCCTTTAAGGACGTACTCGCTGAATCCACTAAAGACCTTCTTATAAAACATTATAAGGCTAATTAACTTTTCTGCATTCTCCTTCTTTACATCTGCAGGACCGCCTGTCCTAACTGCTCCAGGCCTACTGACTCTCCTTTCTGTTACAGGACCGCCCCTTTCCGCCCGGGCCTACTGCCTTTCTACTACTATACACGGTATAGAACTTATCATCCATCTTTCAGTTCAGGATTACTGAGCCATCTCTGTATGGCTCCTAGGAGGACTCACTGACTAACCCCGTACGGGTTCACTTTCTGTCCTCATTCTTCTATCAACATCATTAAACATTTCTCACAATCAACTAATTAGCTACATTTAACTTCTTCTTTCAAGAAATTATTGCCATTTAACCATCTTAAGGCAACACTGTTCATAAGTGCAATATGTGAACATTCCCTTTAAGAGGGGACCAAGTCTCTATGAGGTAGTGCAACTTCTCAAGCTGCAAGTCTGTTCGCAGCAAGGACTCCGGTGCTGGTTCCAAGACCAGTGTCTTCGCAAAGAGTCCTTTCCTTGTGTAAAACCAGTAGAGAGCACCTTTAAGAAGGTGCAAACTATGTACAAAAAGTTTGTAATCATGCATTGTTCATGATTCAGCAGTTCTTTCAATGATGAATAAACAGGAAACAAAAACAACACAAAAGCAAAAGGAAGGGATCCCGGGTAAACAAAGGGATCCCTTTAAGAGTTAACCCTGATCGGGTTGTAGCAGCAAAAACATCAGAAGGACAAACAGTTAACTATTTACATTCTATAAGCTTCCCCATCATGTCGGGGGTGAGCACCGGCAGCCCCGCCGAGAGGAAACAGTTATTGTTGGGGCGAGGAGCGGTCGCGGGAGCGGGATCTGTCAGGGGGGCAGGATCGGTCAGGGGAGCAGGTGCGTCTTCCATACCTGCGCCTGATGTGATTCCACCGATGTCGATCCGTCCCGCTGACAAGGACACTGGAATCGGCCGCAGCCCGGACTGCGGTTCCTCCGAGGTGGGCTCTTGATGTGGTTCCGCCCTCCATGGCTCCGTGGTCGGGATAGGTAGGCTCGACTCCTCCGCCGACAGCTCCAAGGAGTTCAGACCCTTCAGAACTTGCTGTTCATCATCGCTGTCCGGCATTCGGCGGCAACGCATGCACCGGGCTCCGCCATTTCTCCAGGGTCGAACTCCCTCTTCACCTCGTTCCCGCCGTTGCAAATTAGGGGGTGGTTCTCCTCTGCTTCCGGGCAGGTCGTCATCTCGCAGCAAAAGTCGGAGGGGGCGGTCGCTACTTCTGGCGCCGCTTTGGTAGTCTCCTCCCATGGCACGCCCTCCTTCTCCCCTTGCGCTCCCTGTGGCGCTGTAATGGCGCGGTTTTGGCGGGAACTGTTGGCGGCAAGTGGCAATACACAGTCTTTGCAATAAGTCACAGTCCAAGTCTAATAAATCACAGTTCCAAGGCACACATGACCCGATTCTTCAGGCTTAAGTAGATCCTGTTTGTGACGCCAAGTTGCAGCGCCCCCACTGCCGCAGGGCCGAGGGGTACCCGGTACCGGGCCTCTGAGTCTCTACTCTGGGGTTGTCACGGTGGCTAGACCCGGTCCGTGACCCTGCTGAGGGGCGCCCAATAATAGGTGTGGATGGTGGTGGTAGTGCCAGGGCCGCCATCAGGGCATTACAGGCATTACTGCTGTATGGGGCCCGGTCAGCAGCAGTACACAGAGGGGCCCGCAGATCTGGGGCCTCACTGTTGAGCTTCTACTGACCGGGCCCCATCATGCACTAAAATACTGTGCACTCACTGCGGCGCACACGTCGGCGCTGGGGCCCGGGAGCCGTTTTGGAGCTGTGCAGGGCCGTACCCTAGTCGGCTGCGCAGCTCCTGCTCGGCTGTAGCTAGAATGTATGGGCTCCCTGCAGGTCCTGACTACAGCCCATCCATTCTAGCCAGTAGCGTAGGGGGGGGGGCAGAGGGGGCCATCGCCCCGGGCCCTGTCACATGAAGGGGCCCACGGGGAGCCAGGGCAGGGCCACTTCTGTGACGAGGGAGAACACCGTATAGTAGCAGAGCAGTATAACGTCTGCTCCCGTCTGACAAGCTGCACGCTGGCTACTAGCACAGTGACGGCTGCAGAGTCTCCCCCCTGCAGTGAATGGTTTCGCCCGTCTGACCTGATCATGAAGCTTTTCCTGGCTGCAGTTTTCTTCACTCTGGGTCCTAGTGCCCACACCCTGCATTTCACTTACACTTCCTGGTCCTGCAGTGCAAACTTTATCAGTAAGTGCTGGGGATGGGACATTTTAGGTTTGTTAAATTCAGGTATGTCACTATGAGACCGTTGGGGTATTGTGGGGGCTGAAAGTGGGTGAGGGGGGACAGGGTACTGGGGGGGTGAATGTGAGACCATGGGGGTATTGTGGGGGAGGGGAGACAGGGCACTGGGGGGTGAATGTGAGACCATGGGGGTGTTGTGGGGGCTGAAGGTGGGTGAGGTGGGACAGGGCACTGGGGGGTGGATGTGAGATGATGGGGATATTGTGGGGGAGGGGGACAGGTCACTGGGGGCTGAATATTATAATGTTATGTTATGATAGTATATGTACGGGGAGGCTGGAGATGGGGGGTAGGGGGCCTTTGATACGTACCACCTGGGTATTTTATGAGTGTTAGTATAAGGAGCCCCCATACAGTAACCAAGAGCTGCATCACATTTACAGCACCACTTCCAGGTGCTGAAAATCCTCGTCCCCTGCCGCCTGTCTGATACTCACCTTCTGGCGTCTTCATCTGTTTTAGGCTACGTTCACATTTGCGTTGTGCGCCGCAGCGTCGGTGACGCAACGCACAACGCAAATGTGAACGCATGCACAACGCAGCGTTTTGTGACGCATGCGTCCACTTTTGCATGGTTTTGGGCGCAGAAAAAACTGCTCTGCGCCCTGACGCATGCACCACAGCGACGCATGCGTCAAAAAACGCAAGTGCAACGCATGTCCATGCGCCCCCATGTTAAATATAGGGGCGCATGACTCATGCGGGGACGCTGCAGCGCCCGACGCTGCGGCGCAGAACGCAAATGTGAACGTAGCCTTAGTCTCTGCTTGGCTCCGTCTCCTGCAGTTTGTGGCCTGTCCGAGGCTCCAGTGTTTCATGGAGCAGTGCAGAGGTCACTAATCAGTGTGAGTCTGTGGGAGCCTCGTTCTGACCTCTTTCTCACTCTCAGGCTATGTGCACACGGTGCGGATTGGCCGCTGCGGATCTGCAGCAGTTTTCCATCTGGTTTACAGTACCATGTAAACCTATGGAAAACCAAATCCACAGTGCACATGGTGCGGAAACGCTGCATTGTATTTTCCGTAGCATGTCAATTCTATTTGCAGATTCCGCAGCATTTTACACCTGCTCCTGTATAGGATTCCGCAGGTGGTAAAATGCAGGTGAAATCTGCACAAAAAACACAGGAAATCCGCGGTAAATCCGCACACGAATCCGCAACAAGTGCACATAGCCTCATAGTCTTACATTGAGCGCTTTTGACATAGCTTCTAACTTCTGGCCTGTCAGAAGCTGCGCTCACAAGTTTGAGCAGCGGCACTGCAGCAGTGCCCCAAAATACTGAATACGCCGGAGGATGAGTAAATGTCCATCATACTGTGTATACGGGAGCTGTGGGTCCATCATACTGTGTATAAGGGAGCTGCGGGTCCATCATACTGTGTATAAGGTAGCTGTGCACACATCATACTGTGTATAAGGGAGCTGCGGGTCCATCATACTGTGTATAAGGGAGCTGCGGGTCCATCATACTGTGTATAAGGGAGCTGCGGGTCCATCATACTGTGTATAAGGAAGCTGCGGGCCCATCATAATGTGATAAGGGAGCTGTGAGTCCATCATACTGTGTATAAGGGAGCTGTGAGTCCATCGTACTGTGTATAAGGGAGCTGCAGGCCCATCATACTATGTATAAGGGAGCTGCGGGCCCATCATACTGTGTATAAGGGAGCTGTGGGCCCATCATACTGTGTATAAGGGAGCTGCGGGCCCATCATACTGTGTATAAGGTAGCTGTGCACACATCATACTGTGTATAAGGGAGCTGCGGGTCCATCATACTGTGTATAAGGGAGCTGCAGGCCCATCATACTATGTATAAGGGAGCTGCGGGCCCATCATACTGTGTATAAGGAAGCTGTGGGCCCATCATACTGTGTATAAGGGAGCTGTGCACACATCATACTGTGTATAAGGGAGCTGCGGGTCCATCATAATGTGATAAGGGAGCTGTGAGTCCATCATACTGTGTATAAGGGAGCTGTGAGTCCATCGTACTGTGTATAAGGGAGCTGCAGGCCCATCATACTATGTATAAGGGAGCTGCGGGCCCATCATACTGTGTATAAGGGAGCTGCGGGCCCATCATACTGTGTATAAGGAAGCTGTGGGCACATCATACTGTGTATAAGGGAGCTGGGGGTCCATCATACTGTGTATACGGGAGCTGCGGGCCCATCATACTCTGTATAAAGGAGCTGGGGTCCATCATACTGTGTATACGGGAGTTGCGGGCCCATCATACTGTGTATAAGGAAGCTGGGGGCCCATCATACTGTGTACAGGGGAACTGTGAGGGACATCATACTGTTTGACGGGAGCTGCTGGCCCATCATACTGTGTATAAGGGAGCTGCGGGCCAATCATACTGTGTATAAGGGAGCTGCAGGCCCATCATACTATGTATAAGGGAGCTGCGGGCCCATCATACTGTGTATAAGGGAGCTGCGGGCCCATCATACTGTGTATAAGGAAGCTGTGGGCACATCATACTGTGTATAAGGGAGCTGGGGGTCCATCATACTGTGTATACGGGAGCTGCGGGCCCATCATACTCTGTATAAAGGAGCTGGGGTCCATCATACTGTGTATACGGGAGTTGCGGGCCCATCATACTGTGTATAAGGAAGCTGGGGGCCCATCATACTGTGTACAGGGGAACTGTGAGGGACATCATACTGTTTGACGGGAGCTGCTGGCCCATCATACTGGGTATAGGAAACTGTGAAGGCATATTGTGCATATGGGAGCTGTTGGCCCATTACACTGTATATAGGGGAGCTCTGGGGGCATTATACTTTCTATAGTGGAGTTCTGTCAGCATTATACTGTGTATAGGGGAGCATTGGGCTCATTATCTATAGGGGAGCAGTGGGAACATCATACTGTGTAAATAGGGGAGAAGTGAGAACATCATACTGTGTAGATGGGAGCAGTGAGAACATCATACTGTGTATCGGGGAGTTATAGAATCACCATACTGTGTATAGGGGAGCTGTGGGGGCCTTAGACTGTGTATAGGGAAGCTTTAAGCTCACCATACTGTGTATAATGGAGCAGTACATGGGGGAACTTAGGGGACATTATTAAATGTTAAGTGGGCACTTAAGCATCATTGTTATAGGGGCACTCGGAGTATTGTGACCATCAAAGTTGCATATGGTCACAATATGGCGGTAAAGTCAATGATCGTCTTTGTATAGAGATTTATTTTCAATAACAGTGCGGTCATATTCTGAGGCTCCCCTATATTCACAATAAGTGCGCAACCGTAGCTGTAATCAGGGTTAGCTGGTTAGGGGCCCACTCAGATGTTTCGCTCCCCCCCTAAGTTGAAACCCTAGCTACACCTCTGATTCTAGCAGTCTCTGGGGCATGTGCAATTGATCCACCAACACCCAGGTGAAGTATGCTTTACACTCATTTTTATAGCCCAGACATTTGAGAGGGGGTACTGAGTATGGATTTAGTCCCCTGTTCAGAGAGAATCTATGCCCATGTACTAGTCCTCACATGATGATTGAGGGTGACTGAGGCATATTGCCGGGACATATATGTATGGATCACTCGCATTTTATATACATGGGCTATCTTTCATGTAATCAATGTCATTAGGGCATATTGGTTGAACAGGAATACATGTGCCACTTGCACCTGTGTCATGCATTGAGTGTTTCTCTCCCTCATCAGATTACATCTTGTGTGTGGTGGATTTTCACGTCCGGTGTCTTTTTTGTAGGTAATTGGCACTGTTACTACGTGACAGAGGCCTATGTTTTTAATTTCGTCATTGTTATTAATAAAGTTTGTTTTCATATTTTTCTAAAAAACTTCCAATTGGTCTCTTGATTTATATTCTAGCAGTCTCAGTAGTGAATGTGCTAGAATGTAGGGGGTCCTGTCAGGTCCTCTCAGCAGCCCATACATTCTAGCTGCTGCTTCACTGCTGGAAACACTAGATGCCCCGGAACGACTGAGGTAAGTATAAAAAACATTTTTATTTTTGTTTTTTTAAATGGGTGAGGTGGGTGAGAGTGAGACTGCAGATGATAAAGTGTGTTTAAGGGGGCACTGCGCATGATGAAATGATAGTGGGCTGCAGATGATGAAGTGTGCTTGAGGGGGCACTGCGCATGATGAAATGATAGGGGGCTGCAGATGATGAAGTGTGCTTGAGGGGGCACTGCGCATGATGAAATGATAGTGGGCTGCAGATGAAGTGTGTTTAAGGGGGCACTGCGCATGATGAAATGATAGGGGGCTGCAGATGATGAAGTGTGCTTGAGGGGGCACTGCGCATGATGAAATGATAGTGGGCTGCAGATGAAGTGTGTTTAAGGGGGCACTGCGCATGATGAAATGATAGGGGGCTGCAGATGATGAAGTGTGGTTGAGGGGGTACTGCGCATGATGAAATGATAGGGGGCTGCAGATGATGAAGTGTGGTTGAGGGGGCACTGCACATGATGAAATGATAGGGGGCTGCAGATGATGAAGTGTGTTTGAGGGGGCACTGCGCATGATGAAATGATAGGGGGCTGCAAATGATAAAGTAAGGGGGACTGCAGATGAAGTGAAGGGGGATAGGGGACTAAATGATGAAGTAAGGTGGACTGCAAATGATGAAGTGGGGGTGATGGGGACTGCACATCAAGTGAGTGTGAGGGACGGTGGACAGCAATTGAATTGTAGGTGGGGGTGGGGAGAGCCAATGGTATATTGAAGGTAGGGAGAGCAAATAATGAATTTTGAGGGTGGGGAAGAGCAGTTGATAATGAATAGAGGGTGGGAGAGAGAGAAGACATGACAATGAATTGAGGCAGAAGGGGCATGTAGCTATAATGAATCGGAGTTAGGGTTAGAGCGAGAGGTGCATAGTGGGATCGTTGAGGATAAAGTGACTGGAAATAAATTGGGAGAAAGAGTACAGGTGCTAATTAATTTATATATTAAATGGGGAAAGTGGCTATGTATAGCTAGAAGGGGCTCAGTGGCATATTATAATTTATATTTGGAATGGTGGGTTGCATAATAACCAATTACAGTATATATTAATGGTGGGTGAATGTCTGTATTCAGATGTGTAGTGTAGAAGAAAGGAAAAAAGTGGGGAATGTGCTCTGGAAGCGGTGCTCTAGATAACTGTTATTTTATGCAGAGACGAGTCCTGGCTGAAAGAAGTGATGGCGGTCTGCGCTGGATTAAAAAGAAACGCAAAGATGAAGGACTTCAGCTAGAGACATCACTGGTGAGTCAGTATGTTACCTGTACACTGACACCATACACTATATACTGTATACAGAGCTCCTGTGTATCATGTCACTAGTGATCCCTGTATTACCTATACACTGACACCATACACTGTATACTGTATACAGAGCTCCTGTGTATAATGTCACTGGTGATCACTATATTATCTGTACACTAAACACTATATACAGAGCTCCTGTGTATAATGTCACTAGTGATCACTGTATTACATGTACACTGACACTATATATAGAGCTCCTGTGTATAATGTCACTGGTGATCCCTGTATTACCTGTACACTGACACTATATATAGAGCTCCTGTGTATAATGGCATCGGTGACCACTGTATTACCTGTACACAGACACTGCATACTAAGTACAGATCTCCTATGTATAATAGCACTTATGGTGATAGTATTTTTTTTTTTTATTAATGATCAGTATTGTACTATTCAGTCACAATGTGGTGGTAATATGTTGTCCGGCCATGGTGTGGCGGTATTTGTTCCTTGTATGTGCTATTATTTGGTCACTATGTGGTGGTAATATGTGGTCTGGTCATGTTGTGTTGGTATTTGTTCCTTGTATGTAGTTGGTCACCATGTGGTGGTAATATGTGGTCTGTACATGCTGCTGTGGTATTTGTCCCTTGTATGCGATATTGTTCGGTCACTGGCAGTATTTATTCCTTGTAGATAGTATTATAGGTCACTATGTGGTGATAATGTGGTGTCTGGTCATGGTGTTGTGTTATTTGTCCCTTGTATGTGGAATTATTGGTCATTTGAAAAATTGAAAAATAAATAAAAATATACCTAAATTGTATTGCATATTTTAACAAATGTTTAATAAGTTAGAGTAGAGTAGGGCCCGGCCAAAAGAGTCTACCTTGTCATCGTGGCAGATTAAAAAAACCTTTTGGCCAAAACAAAATCTGCTGGCTATGTGTGTGATCTGGTGATGGGAACTGTTAATGTGTGATTGGTGAGAAGTGTAGTTTTTCCAAGAGTCAGCGGTGGTGCTGTAGACAGTTCGAGGTTTAGAGGCGGGGCTGGGGTGGAGCCTGGGCGGAGTCTTAAGGGGGCCCCGAAAATGTTGCCAGTATGGGGCCCCGAAATTTCTAGTGGCAGCCCTGGGTAGTGCGGTGCAGTAAATAACGAGGACACCAGGTTGCAGTCTCTTTACCTCTTTACTGAAGGCTTCAGGGTCCTCAATCCGGAATACGGTTAACCGGGCTGCGCAAGCCTGACCGGTCCGATGGCACCTCCAGAGTTCCCTTTGCAGGTGGAAATCTGTGCCTACCTTCTAGCGCTTGTGTGTTGTGGTCCTCCCCTGCTGTGCTCACGGGATAGTCCCCACAACTGTTGTGTCTGTTTCTCGTGTTCCCTCACAACTCGATTCTGATGTTCTTCCACGTCCCCCAGATCTTATGGTTAGGACGCACCCGTATGACGGGGAGGCTCGGAGCTCTTCCGGGACTCTAGCGTCGCCCCACTCCTGTTGTTACCCCCCTGTGTCTTCCTAGGTCAATTGGGTGAGACAGCCTGCCTATAACTGACTGTCCTGCCGTAGGTTTGAAGTTTGGCCTGGAGCTCTATACTTCCTCGGCATTCCGGCCACCGGTTATGCGCCTCAGTAGGATGTTGCCTCGTCTTACAGCATGACTCCTACTGGTATTCTCCTTGTTGCGTTGATCTCGTTTCTCACTCAGCACAATAAACCTCGCTTCTTGTCCTTTCTTAGGGCACCGCTGCTATATCGTGCAGGCGCGGTCCCGTAACGTTCTCTCTGGTTGGTAGGCCTCTGTCAGGATCCCACCCCTGACAGGGACCCCTCTGAATCTTCCCCTACAACACCCTCTGCCACACGCTGTTGTCTGGTTCCAACCCAGTCAGCTTTCTCATCTAACTTCCTGCCTAACCCCCAGTTTGACCAGATTGTGAGGAGTGGCCTAATACATAGTACCCTTAGCTCCCCCTGGAGGCCAGACTGTGAAATGTATTGGTGTCTATGATACCTGGTCAGATGAACTCCTTCAGTGCCATCAGACGTACCATAGCCCCCCTTAGCGGCGGAGCATCAGTACTGCAACGACCAGGACTCTGGGGCGCTGCATATGCATTTGATGTTAAAAGCTGTGGCCATCAGAACTGCTAGGAAGGTCAGAGAGATATCATTCTGCAACTCTCTATATTTACAGTAGATCTCAGATAATCATTAGACCAGGCCTTGCTGTTTTTATCCAAGGTTGTATCCCACTTTCACCTTTCCCTTTCTTCTACAATAAATTTCCCACCACGCTCGCACTGACATCAGAAAGGTGAAGTGAATTCATTTATTTCTCGCACCCATAGGCTTGCATTGGCGAGTCTCGGTGCCAATCGCAGCATGCTTTCTCGCATAACACTAGGCCGTATTCTACAGTAGTGTGACTCCGGCCCAAGGGTAGGTATGGGTGTGTAACTTTGAGCTAATAAAAAGCAGAAATTTGGTTTGGGTTCTTTGTCAGTCCTTGGAAGGTACAGCTCGTTGTGGGTTTTGTCCATTTGCCTCCACCAAGCTTTAAGCCATTTTAACATCACGTTTAGTAGTTTTCTTTCTTTATTCCTTTTTATTTTATGTAATTGTATATATTGTTTTGTTCCCATTTTTTAACATCTTTGTATATTTTTTATAAACACTGTGTATTTTTCCTGATTAACTATATAACATTTAATCCTGAAGCCATACACTATCTGAAACGGGTGTCCAATCGGCCTGTATAAACGATTGCTGGTGGCAGCTAGTAGTTTTTGGGTTTTTTGCTATTGTGGAGTTGGCAGTGACTGTATGGCGGTGTACCATGTATATACCATATGTACCATGTATATACCATACACTCACAGCCTCGTCCATCACTCGTCACTTAGGCCTCTTTCACACTTCCATCTTTTCTCTCCCGTCGAAATCCGTCGAGTTTTGAAAAAACAGGATCCTGCAAATCTTTCTGTAGGATCCTGTTTTTTCCCATAGACTTGTATTAGGCCCCTTCACACTTCCGTCTTTGTAGTCCCATCGAGATACGTTGTTTTTTGAGAAAATAGGATCCTACAAAAAAATCAGCATTTTCTCTTAGACTTGTATTAGCGACATATCGTGACGGATGGCCACACATTTCGTCCGTCGTGCACTGGATCCTGTGGAATTTGACGGCCCGTCTTTTCCAAAAAACGTTCCATGAAACGTTTTTTGTCTGCAGTGCAAAAACGTTCCCCGACGCCTCCTGCGGCATACGTCGTTCCACAGAATGGGAGCCTATGGACACTGGATCCTGCGCACACTGTGAATTGCAGGAATCCAGTGACGGATGCAGTTTTTACATCTGAGCATGCCTGGAAGCATATTCAAACCCGGGGAAATCTCGCTCTCTCTCGTTCAGAGGAACGTTTTTTCTGCACGTCGGAAAATCGCTCAGCGACGGGTCTGTCGCTGACTGTCAAACACAGGAATCCAGCAACGTATCCCGTCTTTTCACTCTGAGCATGCCCGGAAGGATTTTCAAGTCAGGGAAAAAGTCTCTCTCTCTCGCTCTCTTCTCTCTCTCCCCTCCAGAGTTTTATGTATTAAATTTCAGGTCCTACCACACTCGATGCATCCGTCACATTACTGGATGCGTTACATCCGTTTCACAATCTTTTCCCAACGTCTGTCAATGCGTTGCGTCGACGCATCATGACGGCCGTCTCAAGACGGAAATGTGAAAGAGGCCTAATTGCGTAATTGTTCTGACGATTGGAGGCAGTGGAGTTGTGTTTCCTTGACAACTTGTGACAGCAGTGGGATCTCTCCAGTGTCATCTGTGACAAAGAGGAAACAGTGGTGGGATCTGCGTGATCCCCACTGGCTGTTATCCGTGACAATTCCGTACATAAAAACAATTGTTAGTTTTTATATGTGTTTTATATACGAGCTTTTTTCAACCTCCCTATAGTGAAAAAATGCCCCACAATGCAGAGATCAACAGCGTCTTTAGAGGCTCAGTGGGCATGAGCTTTTTGAAATCACATTTGAACGGTAAGGGAACCTGCCACCAGGAATAACACTGTTATCTTGCAGATATGGGATTAATCTCCAGGTTAACAGTGTTATTATGCTGTACGGGGCAAGTGCAGTGGGTAGAAAATGATCTTTATTCCCCCCGCCGGCATTCGATATTCAGTCATAGGGGCGGGGGCGTTCCAGTAACGCGAGTATACAGAGCAGCCACTGTAACCGCGCCCCCGCCTCTGACTGACAGCCGGCCGCAATGTAGAGCCCCATATCTGCACGTTAGCAACGATATTCCTGGTGACAGGTTCTTTTAAACTCTGCAGATTTTCTGCTAAAAAATTGCAGCAGAAAGAAACGCAGCATTTACGCTATGTGGGAACATGGCCTTATGGTGCAGACACAGAAAATATGCATATTTAAAGTAGGAGAAAAAACACAGCACTGACGCTATTTGTGAACACGGCCTAAATCTGTGATTATCTTTTTTTTACTGTTATGGTTATACACCTTCAATTAGACATTAGATAACCAAAATGCAGAATTTTAGTATGGTATATTATATAACATACATGAGTTGCCAAAAATGCGACATTAGTTTTCTGATGGTGAAAAAAAGTTGCAAATTTTGAAGCACATCTATTTACTGCAAAAAAAAGTGATTTTAGCTTGTGGTAGTCTGAAGCACTTTGGAATAAAATGGTCCTGTTATTCAGTCACACTCAGCTATGCGGGAAAGCAAGAGTAATAATAATTTATTGTGATTTGTATTTCACCTTACAGCGCTGTCTCCTGCCATCCAGCTTACTATGTCTATGGATTCATCAGACTATATACCAAATGGTAATGTATATATAATCTACTCTCTCGATTAACAGGCATTTGTTACTGTCCTCATGATTACTACTTCATATAATATTTCTGGGTGTCAATTTTTACATATTTGTATTGAATTATACTATGTTACACTTCAAGAAACGCATCTGACAAAATGTAAAGTCAAAACTGTAAAGAGTGACTCATGCACTGTCCCTCAGACCCTGCAGTAGTCATACAATATATCACTACTTCAGAGGGGTTACCGGTAACCCCTTCACCCCCAAGCCTGTTTTCACCTTCATGACCGAGACAAATTTTACAATTCTGACCAGTGTCACTTTATGAGGTAATAACTCTGGAACGCTTCAACGGATTCCACTGACTCTGAGATTGTTTTTCGTGACATATTGTACTTCATGATAGTGGTAAAATTTCTTTGCTATGACTTGCTAAAATCTGAAATATTTATACCCTTCAATCAGAGAGATATGTCACACAAAATACAGCTCTGGCAAAAATTAAGAGACCACCACATCAAAACCCTGTCATGGGTAGCCCAATCTCCAGACCTGAACCCCATTGAAAACCTCTGGAATGTAATCAAGGGGATGATGGAAAGTCACAAGCCATCAAACAAAGAAGAACTGCTTACATTTTTGCGCCAGGAGCAGTGTGAAAGACTGGTGGAAAGCATGCCGAAACGCATCAAAGCTGTGATTAAAAATCATGGTTATTCCACAAAATATTGATTTCTGAACTCTTCCTGAGTTCAAACATTAGTATTGTTGTTTCTAAATGATTATGAACTTGTTTTCTTTGCATTATTTGAGGTCTGAAAGCACTGTTTTTTGTTTTTTTTATTTTGATCATTTTTCTTTGTCAGAAAAAAAATACAAATTGCTTGGAAATTCGGAGACATGTTGTCAGAAGTTTATAGACTAAAAGAACAATTTACATTTTACTCAAAAATATACCTATAAAGAGAAAAATCAGACAAACTGAACATTTTGCAGTGGTCTCTTAATTTTTGCCAGAGCTGTAGTTAATAAATAACATTTCCCACATGTTTACTTTACAACAGCACAATTTTTAAACATAATTTTTTTGTTACGAAGTTAAAAAAAAAAAGTTGTTCAGCAGTTTCTAAGTTTTCCAACAAAATTTACAAAGCCATTTTTTTTAGAGACCACATCACATTTTAAATGACTTTGAGGAGCCTATATAACAGATAACACCCAAAATTGACACCATTCTAAAAACTGCACCCCTCAAACGGCTTAAAACCACATTCAAAAAGTTTATTAACCCTTCAGGTGCTTCACAGAAGGTAAAACAATGTGAAAAGAAAAAAATTAACAAATTAACTTTTTTTTTTTTCAGAAAATTTTTACTTTAGCCTTTATTTGTTTATTTTTACAAAGGTAATAGGAAGAAATGGACCAAAAAATGTGTTGCGCAATTTCTCACCAGTACACCGATACTCTATATTTGGGTGAAAACTACTGATTGGGTGCACGGCAGTTCTCGGAAGGGAAGGAGCACTGTTTGACTTTTTGAATGCAAAAATGGCTGGAATTGAGAGCAGATGCCATGTTGTGTTTTAGAGCCCCTGATGTACCCCTGAGTACCTAGACAATGGAATCCCCCTGATGTGTGGTGAGCTGTAAACCCCCTGGTGCTTAACAGAACTTTATAACATAGAGCCATGAAAATAAAAAATAAAATTTCTCACAAAAATGTTCTTTTAGCCCCAATTTTTTTTATTTTCACCAGCTTCCCTATGCATGTTGAAGAAAAGCATCAGCGCAACATGATGCTTCCACAACCATGTTTGACTGTGGAGGTGTTATTTTCATGGGGATGACCAGTGTTGTTTTTTTTTAAGAAAAAGGCAGGAATGGATAGTTTCTGCTTCAAAAACTGCATCTCAAAACTCCATCAAAATTATATATGAGAAAACCCTCAACCACAATTTGTATAACAATCTATTGAAAATAAAAGGTGGTCTGTTTCGTTATCAATATCTCAAAATATGTTTTTTTGTTGTTTTTTTTTTACTATAGCCTACTTTTACATTGGAACAAATGACAGTGATGACGAAGATGATTTTGACTGCGAGTAAGTATTACTGTCATTGTTTATGCACTTTGTGAGACCTACATTTGCCTTTGTATGATAGTTAAGTAGAGTTTGAAGGTGCTTGAACCTATTCTGTATTCTTGGATAGAGTTGAATGGGCTACATGAGAAAACCATGAGATATTTTTCAAGCAGTTTGGTGAGTGACAGATTTTACTTGTAATTTTCTTTTTATTTAGAATAAAAGGCATTTTCACATGAGAGAGTAGCAGGGTGTATGACTGGGTAATGGCCGTTTCACATCCAATCATGCTAGCTCTTTCTCTAGGGCAAGAGGAAGGGCGATTAGATGCAAAACCACTGCATTCCATTTACACATCATTACTATCCCCTCTGAATATGCACTTTTTTATATAAAAAGAAATGCTTGTTTCACTATGGTCTTGCAGTGTAAACAGGTTGTGAATCACCCAATACGCAAGCAAAACATTATTGCTGCCAAGAACAATGGCAGTCTATGCGTACTGAACGATATATTATAGATTGTTCCATGTGCATCATTTAGCCTGGTCTGCCTGTGTAAACGGGCTTTTAACCCCTTAGTGACAGAGCCAATTTGGTACTTAATGACCAGGCCAATTTTTACAATTCTGACCACTGTCAATTTATGAGGTTATAACTCTCGAACGCTTCAACGGATCCCGCTGATTCTGAGACTGTTTTTTCGTGACATATTATACTTCATGATAGTGGTAACATTTCTTCGATATTACTTGCGATTATTTATGAAAAAAATGGAAATATGGCAAAAAAAATTAAAATTTAGCAATTTTCAAACTTTGGATTTTTATGCCCTTAAATCAGAGAGATATGTCACAAAAAATAGTTAATAAATAACATTTCCCACATGTCTACTTTACATCAGCACAATTTTGGAACCAAATTTTTTTTTTGTTAGGGAGTTATAAGGGTTAAAAGTTGACCAGCAATTTCTCATTTTTACAACACCATTTTTTTTTAGGGACCACATCACATTTGAAGTCATTTTGAGGGGTCAATATGATAGAAAATAACCAAGTGTGACACCATTCTAAAAACTGCACCCCTCAAGGTGCTCAAAACCACATTCAAGAAGTTTATTAACCCTTTACGTGCTTCACAGGAACTGAAACAATGTGGAAGGCAAAAATTAACATTTAACTTTTTTTTGCAAACATTTTGCTTCAGAACCATTTTTTTTATTTTCACAAGTGTAAAAACAGAAATTTAACCATAAATATTGTTGTGCAATTTCTCCTGAATACGCCGATACCCCATATGTGGGGGTAAACCACTGTTTGGGCGCACCGCAGAGCTTGGAACAGAAGGAGCGTGTTGTGAACTCCGTTTTCAGGCTCCCTCTTGTGGTCACAGATGGTATTGTGTGACTTTGGTTTTTTGGCTCCCCCTGGTGGTTTGGTTTATTATCCTGCGGGTCTGCTGGATCAGCTGCCTCGTTATTCACCAGGGAGGCTCCTATTTAGCTCTGCTTCACTTCCACTTGTTGCCGGCTGTCAATGTATTCAGTGCTATTCTGATTACTCCTGATTATCTCGTTTTCTGCCTCTTCAGGATAAGCTAAGTTCTGTTTGAATATTTTTTGCTCATCTGCCTGCAATATGATTTCTGTGTATGATGAGTCTAGTCCAGCTTGCTAACATGTGATTTCTTTTTGCTGGTAAGCTCTGGGGTACGGAGTTGCTTCCCCCGCACCGTTAGTTGGTGCGGGGGCTCGAGCAATCTCTGCGTGGATATTTTGAATAGGGTTTTTTATTGACCGCACAGTTTCCTTCCTATTTTCTGCTATCTAGTATTAGCGGGCCTCATTTGCTAAATCTGATTTCATCTCTACGTTTGTGCTTTCCCCTTAACTCACCGTTAATATTTGTGGGGGGCTATTCTATATCTTTGGGGTCATTCCACTGAGGCAAGTGAGGACTTACTTTCCCTCCAGGAATAGTCAGTTTCTCAGGCCGTGACGAGACGTCTAGGATTTTTAGGTAACGTTCCACGGCTGCCTATAGTTGTTTGCGGATAGGATCAGGTTGCGGTCAATCTAGTTACCACTTCCCCAGAGCTAGTAGTCTGTTCAGTTACTTAGCTAGTCCGACCTGCGATCCTTGCCACTAGGATCATAACAGTAAGGCCGGCCTATAAAGTGTTAATTGCATGGCAGAAGCAGGAGAAAAGAAGCTTGGAGATATTTTTTTTTTTTTGCTGCCGTGTGTCTAGCTGCTGTGTGTCTGGCTTCTCTCCTCCTCTTAATCTTGGTGTGGCTCTGAGTTCAGCTGCTGATATGGATATCCAGAGTTTAGCCTCCAGTGCAGATCATCTTGCTGCAAGGGTACAAAGTATTCAGGATTTTGTTGTGCACAGTCCTATGTCAGAGCCTAGAATACCTATTCCGGAGTTGTTTTCTGGAGATAGATCTAGGTTCCTGAATTTTAAGAACAATTGCAAGTTGTTTCTTTCTTTGAAACCTCGTTCCTCTGGGGATTCTGTTCAGCAAGTTAAGATTATTATTTCTTTCTTGCGTGGCGATCCTCAAGATTGGGCTTTCGCATTGGCTCCAGGGGATCCTGCATTGCTCAGTGTGGCTGCGTTTTTTCTGGCCCTTGGATTGCTCTATGAGGAACCTAATCTTGAGAACCAGGCTGAAAAAGCGTTGTTGGCCCTCTCTCAGGGGCAAGATGATGCAGAGGTGTACTGCCAGAAATTTCGGAAATGGTCGGTGCTTACTCAATGGAATGAGTGTGCCCTGGCTCAAATTTCAGAAAAGGTCTTTCTGAAGCCATTAAGAATGTCATGGTGGGGTTCCCTACGCCTGCAGGTCTGAATTAGTCAATGACTCTGGCCATTCAGATTGATCGGCGTTTGCGGGAGCGCAAACCTGCGCACCATTTGGCGGTGTCTTCTGAACAGACACCTGAGTCTATGCAATGTGATAGAATTCTGACCAGAAGTGAACGGCAAAATTATAGACGGCAAAATGGGTTGTGCTTTTACTGTGGTGACTCAGCTTATGTTATCTCAGCATGCTCTAAGCGCACAAAAAAGATTGATAAATCTGTCACCATCGGTACTTTACAGCCTAAGTTTATTTTGTCTGTTACCCTGATTTGTTCCCTGTCATCTTACCCGGTTATGGCTTTTGTGGATTCAGGTGCTGCCCTGAGTCTTATGGATTTGTCATTTGCCAGGCGCTGTGGTTTTTGTTTTGGAGCCTTTAAAATTCCCTATTCCACTAAGGGGAATTGATGCTACACCATTGGCTACGAATAAACCTCAGTACTGGACACAAGTGACCATGTGCATGACTCCTGTTCATCAGGAGGTGATTCGCTTTCTTGTATTGCATAATTTGCATGATGTTGTCGTGTTGGGCCTGCCATGGTCGCAGACTCATAATCCAGTCCTGGATTGGAAAGCAATGTCTGTGTCAAGTTGGGGTTGTCAGGGAATTCATGGCGACGCTCCTGTGGTGTCAATTGCTTCATCCACTCCTTCTGAGGTCCCTGCGTTTTTGTCAGATTACCAGGATGTATTTGATGAGCCCAAACTCAGTTCTCTACCTCCTCATAGGGATTGTGATTGTGCTATAAATTTGATTCCTGGTAGTAAGTTTCCTAAGGGACGACTTTTCAATTTGTCAGTTCCGGATCATGCTGCTATGCGGAGTTATATAAAGGAGTCTTTGGAGAAAGGACTTAATCGCCCCTCCTCCTCCCCTCTTGGTGCGGGGTTCTTTTTTGTGGCTAAGAAGGATGGTTCCTTGAGACCTTGTATTGATTATCGCCTTCTAAACAAAATCACGGTCAAATTTCAGTATCCTTTGCCATTGTTATCTGATCTGTTTGCTCGCATTAGGGGGTCTAGTTGGTTCACCAAGATAGATCTTCGTGGTGCGTATAACCTTGTGCGTATTAAGCAGGGTGATGAATGGAAAACTGCATTTAATACGCCCGAAGGCCATTTTGAGTACTTGGTGATGCCTTTTGGACTTTCTAACGCTCCTTCTGTCTTTCAGTCCTTTATGCACGACATCTTCCGCGAATATCTGGATAAATTTATGATTGTGTATCGGGATGATATTCTGTTTTTTTCGGATGATTGGGAGTCCCATGTTAAGCAGGTCAGGATGGTGTTTCAGGTCCTGCGTGCCAATGCTTTATTTGTGAAGGGCTCAAAATGTCTTTTTGGAGTCCAGAAGGTCTCTTTTTTTGGTTTCATTTTTTCTCCTTCTGCTATTGAGATGGATCCAGTCAAGGTTCAGGCTATTCATGACTGGACTCAGCCTACATCTGTTAAGAGTCTTCAGAAGTTCTTGGGTTTTGCTAATTTTTACCGTCGCTTCATCGCTAATTTTTCTGGTGTTGTTAAGCCATTGACGGATTTGACCAAGAAGGGTTCTGATGTTACTAATTGGTCTCCTGCGGCTGTGGAGGCCTTTCGGGAGCTGAAGCGCCGGTTTTCTTCGGCTCCGGTCTTATGTCAGCCAGACGTCTCCCTTCCTTTCCAGGTCGAGGTTGATGCTTCTGAGATTGGAGCGGGGGCTGTTTTGTCGCAGAGAAGCTCTAATGGCTCTGTGATGAAGCCATGTGCTTTCTTTTCAAGAAAGTTTTCGCCTGCCGAGCGGAATTATGATGTTGGTAATCGGGAGTTGTTGGCTATGAAGTGGGCATTTGAGGAGTGGCGACATTGGCTCGAGGGAGGGAGCTAAGCATCGTGTGGTGGTCTTGACTGATCACAAGAATTTGATTTATCTCGAGTCGGCCAAGCGGCTGAATCCTAGACAGGCTCGTTGGTCGTTGTTTTTCTCTCGTTTTGATTTCGTGGTCTCATACCTGCCTGGTTCGAAGAATGTGAAGGCTGATGCTCTTTCTAGGAGTTTTGTGCCTGACTCTCCTGGTGATTCAGAGCCAGCTGGTATCCTCAGAGAAGGGGTGATTTTGTCTGCCATCTCCCCAGATTTGCGACGAGTGCTGCAGGAGTTTCAGGCGGATAGACCTGACCGTTGTCCACCGGAGAGACTGTTTGTCCCAGATAGATGGACCAGCAGAGTTATTTCCGAGGTTCATTCTTCGGTGTTGGCAGGCCATCCTGGGATTTTTGGTACCAGAGATTTGGTGGCTAGGTCCTTCTGGTGACCTTCCTTGTCGCGGGATGTGCGTTCCTTTGTGCAGTCTTGTGGAATTTGTGCTCGGGCTAAGCCTTGCTGTTCTCGTGCCAGTGGCTTGTTGTTGCCTTTGCCTGTCCCGAAGAGGCCTTGGACACACATTTCCATGGATTTTATTTCAGATCTCCCTGTCTCTCAGAGAATGTCGGTCATTTGGGTGGTGTGTGATCGTTTTTCTAAAATGGTCCATTTGGTGCCCTTGCCTAAGTTGCCTTCCTCCTCCAAGTTGGTTCCTCTGTTTTTTCAAAATGTGGTTCGTTTGCACGGGATCCCTGAAAATATTGTTTCCGACAGAGGATCCCAGTTTGTTTCTAGATTTTGGCGGACCTTTTGTGCTAAGATGGGCATTAATTTGTCTTTTTCGTCGGCCTTTCATCCTCAGACGAATGGCCAAACCGAGCGCACTAATCAGACTTTGGAAACCTATTTAAGATGTTTTGTTTCTGCTGATCAGGACGACTGGGTGACTTTTTTGCCATTGGCCGAGTTTGCCCTTAATAATCGGGCTAGTTCTGCTACTTTGGTTTCGCCTTTTTTTGTAATTCAGGGTTTCATCCTTGTTTTTCCTCGGGTCAGGTGGAGTCTTCTGACTGTCCTGGAGTGGATGTTGTGGTGGATAGGTTGCATCAGATTTGGAATCATGTGGTGGACAATTTGAAGCTGTCACAAGAGAAGGCTCAGCGCTTTGCCAACCGCCGTCGCTGTGTGGGTCCCCGACTTCGCGTTGGGGATTTGGTGTGGTTGTCTTCTCGCTTTGTTCCTATGAAGGTCTCCTCTCCTAAGTTTAAGCCTCGGTTTATCGGTCCTTATAAGATTTTGGAAGTCCTTAACCCTGTGTCATTTCGTTTGGACCTCCCGGCATCGTTTGCTATTCATAATGTGTTCCATCGGTCGTTGTTGTGGAGGTATGTGGTGCCTGTGGTTCCTTCGGTTGAGCCTCCTACCCCTGTGCTGGTTGAGGGAGAATTGGAATACGTGGTGGAGAAGATCTTGGATTCTCGTATTTCTAGACGGAGGCTTCAGTATTTGGTTAAGTGGAAAGGCTATGGTCAGGAGGATAATTCCTGGGTTGTCGCCTCTGATGTTCATGCGGCCGATTTGGTTTGTGCCTTCCATGTGGCTCACCCTGATCACCCTGGGGGTTTTGAGGAGGGTTCGGTGACCCCTCCTCAAGGGGGGGGGGGTACTGTTGTGAACTCCGTTTTGAGGCTCCCTCTTGTGGTCACAGATGGTATTGTGTGACTTTGGTTTTTTGGCTCCCCCTGGTGGTTTGGTTTATTATCCTGCGGGTCTGCTGGATCAGCTGCCTCGTTATTCACCAGGGAGGCTCCTATTTAGCTCTGCTTCACTTCCACTTGTTGCCGGCTGTCAATGTATTCAGTGCTATTCTGATTACTCCTGATTATCTCGTTTTCTGCCTCTTCAGGATAAGCTAAGTTCTGTTTGAATATTTTTTGCTCATCTGCCTGCAATATGATTTCTGTGTATGATGAGTCTAGTCCAGCTTGCTAACATGTGATTTCTTTTTGCTGGTAAGCTCTGGGGTACGGAGTTGCTTCCCCCGCACCGTTAGTTGGTGCGGGGGCTCGAGCAATCTCTGCGTGGATATTTTGAATAGGGTTTTTTATTGACCGCACAGTTTCCTTCCTATTTTCTGCTATCTAGTATTAGCGGGCCTCATTTGCTAAATCTGATTTCATCTCTACGTTTGTGCTTTCCCCTTAACTCACCGTTAATATTTGTGGGGGGCTATTCTATATCTTTGGGGTCATTCCACTGAGGCAAGTGAGGACTTACTTTCCCTCCAGGAATAGTCAGTTTCTCAGGCCGTGACGAGACGTCTAGGATTTTTAGGTAACGTTCCACGGCTGCCTATAGTTGTTTGCGGATAGGATCAGGTTGCGGTCAATCTAGTTACCACTTCCCCAGAGCTAGTAGTCTGTACAGTTACTTAGCTAGTCCGACCTGCGATCCTTGCCACTAGGATCATAACAGGAGTGCCGTTTGACTTTTTCAATGCAGAATTGGCTGGAATTGAGATCGGATGCCATGTCACGTTTAGAGAGCCCCTGATGTGCCTAAACAGTGGAAACCCCCCACAAGTGACACCATTTTGGAAACTAGACCCCTTAAGGAGCTTATCTAGATGTGTGGTGAGCACTTTGAGCCCCCAAGTGCTTCACAGAAGTTTATAAAGTAGAGCCGTGAAAATAAAAAATCGCATTTGTTTACACAAAAATGATCTTTTCGCCCACAAATTCTTATTTTCACAAGGGTAACAGGAGAAATTAGACCACAAAAGTTGTTGTGCAATTTCTCCTGAGTATGTTGATACCCCATATGTGGGGGTAAACCACTGTTTGGGCGCACCGCAGAGCTTGGAAGAGAAGGAGTGCCGTTTTACTTTTTCAATGTAGAATTGGCTGGAATTGAGATTGGACGCCATGTCACATTTGGAGAGCCCCTGATGTGCCTAAACAGTAGAAGCCCCCCACAAGTGACCCCATTTTGGAAACTAGACCCCTTAAGGAACTTAACTAGATGTGTGGTGAGCACTTTAAACCCCCAGGTGCTTCTCAGAAGTTTATAACGTAGAGCCGTGAAAATAAAAAATCGCATTTTTTCTACAAAAATGATCTTTTTGCCCCAAAATTTTTATTTTCACAAGGGTATCAGGAGAAATTAGACCACAAAAGTTGTTGTGCAATTTCTCCTGAGTACATCGATACCCCATATGTGGGGGTAAACCACTGTTTGGGCGCACTGCAGAGCTTGGAAGAGAAGGAGTGCCGTTTTTACTTTTTCGATGTAGAATTGGCTGGAATTGAGATCGGACGCCATGTCGCGTTTGGAGAGCCCCTGATGTGCCTAAACAGTAGAATCCCCCCACAAGTGACACCATTTTGGAAACTAGACCCCTTAAGGAACTTATCTAGATGTATGGTGAGCACTTTAAACCCCCAGGTGCTTCACAGAAGGTTATAGCGTAGAGCCGTGAAAATAAAAAGTCGCATTTTTTTTTCAAAAATGATCTTTTTGCCCCCAAATTTTTATTTTGACAAGGGTAACAGGAGAAATTAGACCACAAAAGTTGTTGTGCAGTTTCTCCTGAGTATGGCGATACCCCATATGTGGGGGTAAACCACTGTTTGGGCGCACCGCAGAGCTTGAAAGAGAAGGAGTGCCGTTTTACTTTTTCAATGTAGAATTGGCTGGAATTGAGATCGGACACCATGTCGCGTTTGGAGAGCCCCTGATGTGCCTAAACAGTAGAAACCCCCCACAAGTGACCCCATTTTGGAAACTAGACCCCTTAAGGAACTTAACTAGATGTGTGGTGAGCACTTTAAACCCCCAGGTGCTTCTCAGAAGTTTATAACGTAGAGCCGTGAAAATAAAAAATCGCATTTTTTCTACAAAAATGATCTTTTTGCCCCCAAATTTTTATTTTCACAAGGGTATCAGGAGAAATTAGACCACAAAAGTTGTTGTGCAATTTCTCCTGAGTACATCGATACCCCATATGTGGGGGTAAACCACTGTTTGGGCGCACTGCAGAGCTTGGAAGAGAAGGAGTGCCGTTTTTACTTTTTCGATGTAGAATTGGCTGGAATTGAGATCGGACGCCATGTCGCGTTTGGAGAGCCCCTGATGTGCCTAAACAGTAGAATCCCCCCACAAGTGACACCATTTTGGAAACTAGACCCCTTAAGGAACTTATCTAGATGTATGGTGAGCACTTTAAACCCCCAGGTGCTTCACAGAAGGTTATAGCGTAGAGCCGTGAAAATAAAAAGTCGCATTTTTTTTTCAAAAATGATCTTTTTGCCCCCAAATTTTTATTTTGACAAGGGTAACAGGAGAAATTAGACCACAAAAGTTGTTGTGCAGTTTCTCCTGAGTATGGCGATACCCCATATGTGGGGGTAAACCACTGTTTGGGCGCACCGCAGAGCTTGAAAGAGAAGGAGTGCCGTTTTACTTTTTCAATGTAGAATTGGCTGGAATTGAGATCGGACACCATGTCGCGTTTGGAGAGCCCCTGATGTGCCTAAACAGTAGAAACCCCCCACAAGTGACCCCATTTTGGAAACTAGACCACTTAAGGAACTTATCTAGATGTGTGGTGAGCACTTTAAACCCCCAAGTTCTTCACAGAAATTTATAAAGTAGAGCCGTGAAAATAAAAAATCCTTTTTTTTTTCCTCAAAAATGATTTTTTAGCCTGCATTTTTTTATTTTCTCAAGGGTAACAGGAGAAATTGGACACCAAAATGTATTGTGCAATTTATGCTGAGTAGGCTGATACCCCATATGTTGGGGTAAACCACTGTTTGGGCGCATGGCAGAGCTCGGAAGGGAAGGAGCGCCGTTTTGGAATGCAGACTTTGATAGAATGGTCTGCGGGCGTTATGTTGCGTTTGCAGAGCCCTTGATGTACCTAAACAGTAGAAACCCCCCACAAGTGACCCCATTTTGGAAACTAGACCCCCCAAGGAACTTATCTAGATGTGTGGTGAGAACTTTGAATGCCCAACTGCTTCACAGAAGTTTATAATGCAGAGTCGTGAAAATAAAAAATAAAACATTTTCCACAAAAAAGATTTTTTATCCCCCAAGTTTTTATTTTCACAAGGGAACAAGAGAAATTAGAACCCAAGAGTTGTTGTCCAATTTGTCCTGAGTACACTGATACCCCATGTGTGGGGGGGGGACCACTGTTTGGGTGCACGGCAGAGCTCTGAAGGGAAGGAACCCCATTTTGGAATGCAGACTTTGATAGAATGGTCTGCGGGCATTATGTTGCGTTTGCAGAGGCCCTGATGTACCTAAACAGTAGAAACCCCCCACAAGTGACCCCATTTTGGAAACTAGAGCCCCCAAGGAACTTATCTAGATGTGTGGTGAGAACTTTGAATGACCAAGTGCTTCACAGACGTTTATAATGCAGAGTTGTGAAAATAAAAAATATTTTTTTTTCCACAAAAAAAGATTTTTTGGCCCCCAAGTTTTTATTTTCACAAGGGTAACAGGAGAAATTGGACCCCAAAAGTTGTTGTCCAATTTATCCCGAGTACGCTGATGCCCCATATGTGGGGGTAAACCACTGCTTGGGTGCACGGCAGAGCTCGGAAGGGAGGGAGCACCATTTTACTTTTTGAGCGCAAAATTGGCTGTGGCGTTTAGAGACCCCCTGATGTACCTAAACAGTGGAAACCCCCCAAATCTAACTCCAACCCTAACCCCAACACACCCCTAAGGCTTCTTTCACACTTCAGTTGTTTGGCGTCAGTCAGCTCCGACACAATTGTTGAGAAAACGGTTCTAACGGATCCGTTTTTTTGACGGATCCGTTACTTGGGGGTTGTCTGGGAAAAGTATCTACTTTTTGGAGCATGCGCAATTGAAAAAGCGGATTGGGGCGACGGATCCGCCGAAATTACGGTAACAACGGATCCGTCGCCCATAGGCGGCCATTCTATGGAATTACGAACGCGACGGATCCGTCGCGAACCGCCATTTCGGCACAGACAAAAAAAGTTACAATGGCCGTCAATGTCTAGATGACGTCCGCCAAATCTCGACGGATCCGTCACATGGCGGATGGAACGGACGACCATCCGCCACAATCCGTCGCTAATGCATGTCTATGGGAAAATAGCGGAACCGCCAAAAAAAATGGCGGATCCGCTATTTGATGAAAATGGCGGTTTCAGACTGACGCCAAAAGACTGAAGTGTGAAAGAGGCCTAACCCTAATGCCAACCCGATCCATAATTCTAATCACAACCCTAAGGATAATCGCAACCCTAACCTCAAAACAACCATAACCCTAATCAGAACCCTAAATCCAACACACCCCTAATCCTAATCTCAACCCTAACCTCAAACCTAACCCTAATCCCAATACACCCCTAATCCCAACCCTACCCTTAACCCTAATCCCAAACCTAACCATAATCCCAAACGTAACCCTAATGCCAACCCTAATCCAAACCCTAATCCCAACCCTAACCCTAACTTTAGCCGCAACCCTAGTCCTAACTTTAGCCCCAACTCTAACTATAGCCCTAACTTTAGCCCCAGCCCTAACCCTAAATTTAGCCCCAACCCTAACCCTAAATTTAGCTCCAACCCTAACCCTAAATTTAGCCCTAACCCTAGCCCTAACCCTAGTCCTAACCCTAACCCTAACCCTAGCCCTAACCCTAACCCTAACCCTAATTTTAGCCCCAACTCTTCTCTCCTGCCGGCCGGCAGATGGCAGCAGAGAGCGGGCGCACTGCGCATGCGCCCGCCATTTTCTTTTCATAGGAAGAAGCCGGCGCCAGGAGAAGACACAGGAGGACCCAGGGACACCGGTAAGTATGATAGGGTTCCCGAATCCCCCTATTTCTCTGTCCTCTGATGTGCGATCACATCAGAGGACAGAGAATTACACATCACTTTTTTTTTTTTTTTTTTGCGGTCGCCGGTAAACAGTTAATTACCGGCGATCGCAAAACAGGGGTCGGTAAAAACCGACCCCGATCATGTTCTTTGGGGTCTCGGCTACCCCCAGCAGCCGAGACCCCAAAGATCTCCCAGGTGCCGGCCGGTGGTAATTTTTAAGATGGCGGCGCCCATGGGGAGCCACGAGGAGCACCGGGGGAGACAGGTGAGTATCGGGGGGGGCATCGGGGGCGACCGGGGACCCCATTTCTCTGTCCTCCGATGTGCGATCACATCGGAGGACAGAGAAATTAAATGGGAAATCGCGTTTTTTTTTTTTTTTTTTGCGATCGCCGGTAAACGGTTAATTACCGGCGATCGCAACTCGGGGGTCGGTAAAAAACCCCCGAATCATGTTCTCTGGAGTCTCGGCTACCCCCGGTAACCGAGACCCCAGAGAAAATCCGACTCTGGGGGGCGCTATTCACTTTTTCCACAGCGCCGTTAATTAGTGGCGCTGTGGTTTAAGTACCCTTAGCGGCCGTCGTTAAAAGGCGTATCGGCGGTCGTTAAGGGGTTAATCAACTGCTGAAAGTAAAATATTACCAGTTGGTGGTCATTTAGTGCCACTGTTCATTTAATGTAAATGAAGCTTTAGAGAATAATTAATAAAATGATTGCCTTATAAAGATAGAAGTTTGCAATTAAATAATCCTGCAGACTTTTAAATGGATTTATAATTTAACTGTATATTTTGGTTGCTTTTGCTTTTAACTACTGTGAGTTTTAAGGATACTCTAAATATTCAAATAAAATAAAATCAGGAAAAAAAATTATATTTTGATAAAAATGTACTTAATATATTCAATATAATTGTTTATTTTCATGTACTTTACTAGGTCTGCTTCATACATATCTATGTTAACTCAGATCTGGGATGATATAAGCACTTGGGATGAAGGCTATAACCCACCCCTTGGCCTTGCAATTAAAATATTAAGAATACTGAAAGGCCTAAGAATTAGTTCACGAGAAAGCAAACAAACCTTTACTTCCTACAATGCATTTTTGGTAAGTTGCTTCACTATTGCACAGGTATGCAAAATTTGGGTTTATGAAAATTATTTCAAATTTAATGACTGATTCTTATGTTTTTTTATGCACGGATTTCAAAAACACTTTAACCATTGCATATGGATTTTGCAGCAAATGCTCATGAAATTACTTACAAGCGAGATGAACTAGAAAAATCTTTATTTTTATACACAGTACACAATATTATATATAAAACTTTGTTGAACATCCATTCTACAGCTTATTATTTATTGGAAATTAATTCATGCACCTTTTCCTTTTTTTCTTCAAAGCTTCTGTTATAGAAGGCCTGTGAATCTTCTCTGTGAAGCATCTAGCAGTAGTCCTCATCATGTTCACGTGCCATCTACCTTGCTCTTCACCAACAGCACCAAAGTTTTCTTTAAAGTAGTCCAAATGGGAAAGTAAAAAATGTAACTTAAAATTCATCAGACAACCAAAGGCTTTGAAATGTTTCAGCATGTTGTCCACGATGGACATAAATTTGGGATCTTTATTGCTACCTAGAAATGTATTTACGACTTCTTTAAAAGAATCCCACGCCCTTTTCTCAAAAGCCTTAATTTTTGTTTTGAACACGTCGTTCATGAGTTTTTGAATATCCGGACTCACAAAAATGCCCTCCTTCAGTTTTTCTTCAAACGCTGCCAGAAACTTGGTATACAGGTACAGTCTGTCATTATTTTGATACAGCTTTCACAAACTGCTTCATCAATCAAAGTTTAATGTGGAGTGTTGGTAGTAGAACTTTGGTGGGATCTACTAAACTTTCCCCAACCATGTTCTTGAGTCCAGGTTGCAAAGATGTTCTCCTTGGCCAACTTTTATGGCTTCATTGATGAGTCCTATTTTACCAGTCCTTTTCACAGAAAAAAAACATGCATACTTTGTGTACACTCCTTGCTGCCCAAAGAGCAAAGAGAGAACTTTCAGATCACCACATATTGACCATCTTTGATTCATGTAGTTACGTTTCTTGAGAATAAATTCTACATTCTTATACTTTCCTTCAAGTGCACAGAATTCCCTACAGGCACTGAAGCGTACTTGCTGCCATTGTGCCATAGCACACCTTTCAGACCTTTTTTTTTTTTTTATTAATCAATAAAATGTCTCCACTCGCTCACATTGTACTCAATGTTAAATTTTTCCATCAGCCCAGCAACATCACTGCAATATACTAGTGCACCACCTTGAGAAAAGTATGAAAGGAATTCCTTTCTCTGACTCTGTACCTTGAAAAACAGGAACCAGGAGCTAGCTGGTTCTTTTCCTTTAGTCTGGAGGCTAAAAGTTGTGCAGAATATTTAGGAAAGTTCAAGTCATTGACTAAATCATTTATTTTGAGCTGTGGAAAAAAGCTGTAGCAATCTAATGACACCAAAATCATCCACCAAAGGTCATGCAAAGAGGTCAAAAGTATGGTGCAAGAAAAATCCCATGGAGTCAGTGTTTGTAAGAAAACTGTACCTGATGGAATTTTTTTTGATATTTTTACTGAGTTTGGCTATTGAAAGTATTGTGAAAATTTGTTTAAGGTTATGATTTTGTATCTGGTAAGGATACTGTTGCTACTAAAATCAGCCCAAACCACTGATTGCAGTGGGATTGGCCAAAAGATCAATGTGACTCTTCCCTCAACAAATGACATTCTGCTGCAAAGTAAGAATGCTTTCCAGTATAGGAGTTTTAACAGTTTATTTTTCACAATTAAGAAAATGCAAAGTGAACGAACAAAGGAGAAGTCCTAAATCAAATCCTTTTGTCTATTCGTGTAATCCCAGACAGAATCAATTTATGTTGAGATGTCTACAGTGGAGGATGCCTTAAGTAGAGATGAGCGGTGTTCGAGTCGAACTGTTCGTCAATTTCAAATTCGAGCTGTTTTGGGCGGTGTTCGAGTCATTCGACGAACCCGAACAATTTGCTTAAAATTCGGCTGTTCGAGTTTCTGTTCGATAACTGTTCGTTCACCAAAAACCTAGCTTGATTTGCACATTAAAACTGTTTATCATTGTTAATGGACTGTTTCAGTTTATAGTGGGCGGGGGATAGATCTGTGCTGAAATAACGCCGATCTCCATTTTTTTTTTCTTTCCCGCATTTACAGAGAGGCAGTGCAGTCTCTCAGCCTATCAGCAGTACACACACACACAGCAATGTGCATGTGATGCACACAAACAAGGGCATGTGTCATTGGCTGTGTATGTCACATGTCCTTGCCCTATAAGAACCAGCCATTTGCCCCATCGCCACCATTTCCTCACTGCTGCAGCTTAGTGTTAGATGGCACCACTGCTGCTGTGGGCCCTATACAGACTAAGAGTGTTTTTTTGGAGCGAATCTCTTTGGGCCTAGTAGAATTTAGTGCTACTCAGCAGCGTACCCCACCCATGAAGCATGCTACACCGCCTGTTTACCTAACTGCTATTTTGTAACGGCATCTAGCCCAGGAAATCCTTTTGGGCCTAGTAGAATTTAGTGCTACTCAGCAGCGTACCCCACCCATGAAGCAAGCTACACCGCCTGTTTACCTAACTACTATTTTGTAACGGCATCTAGCCCGGGAAATCCTTTTGGGCCTAGTAGAATTTAGTGCTACTCAGCAGCGTACCCCACCCATGAAGCAAGCTACACCGCCTGTTTACCTAACTACTATTTTGTAACGGCATCTAGCCCAGGAAATCCTTTTGGGCCTAGTAAACTAGTGCTACTCAGCAGCGTACCCCACCCATGAAGCAAGCTACACCGCCTGTTTACCTAAGTACTATTTTGTAACGGCATCTAGCCCTGGAAATCCTTTTGGGCCTAGTAGAATTTGGTGCTACTCAGCAGCGTACCCCACCCATGAAGCAAGCTACACCGCCAGTTGATCTAATTACTAATTTTTAACTGCATCTAGCTCAGGAAATCGTTTTGTACCTAATAGCATTTTGTGCTACTCAGCACAGTACTCTACCCATGAAGCAAGCTACACCGCCTGTTTACCTAAGTACTATTTTTTAACGGCATCTGGCCCAGGAAATCCTTTTGGGCCTAGTAGAATTTGGTGCTACTCAGCAGTGTACCCCACCCATGAAGCAAGCTACACCGCCTGTTGATCTAATTACTAATTTTTAACTGCATCTAGCTCAGGAAATCGTTTTGTACCTAATAGCATTTTGTGCTACTCAGCACAGTACCCCACCCATGAAGCAAGCTACACTGCCTGTTTACCTAAGTACTATTTTTTAATGGCATCTGGCCCAGGAAATCCTTTTGGGCCTAGTAGAATTTGGTGCTACTCAGCAGTGTACCCCACCCATGAAGCAAGCTACACCGCCTTCTTTCTTTCTCAATCTAACCCCTCGGCTCTGGGGTGTCCACTTTCCCTCCAGCTCTCTCCTTCTCACAGGTGGACTACCGCGTGTTTTCACACTGTGGCAAATCTTTTGGGCCCAGGCATAAGAAGTCGTCGAGGTAATGGATAATATGTGCCGCCTTACAAACGTCCATGACAACACATTCGAGGAAGCAACAAAACACCTCAAATAGTGAGCAGGATATGGAGCACCCCATGGGCAAACAGCGATCTATGTAGTATGCTCCTTCACAGAAGCAGCCCAATGGGAGGACACTATTCGGAGGCACAGGTAGTAACCGTAATGCCCCCTCAATGTCTGTTTTGGCCATTAGGGTGCCCCTTACCAACTTCTTGACCCGCCTGATTGCCTCGTCAAAGGAGGTACAGTACATAGTACTGTACTTGGTTCCGCGTCGATGTTGTCGTTTACTGACCTGCCCCTTGGATATGACAAATGGTGGATTAGTCTGAATGTATTGGGTTCATTTTTTGGCACAACTCCCAATGGGGGTACCACTACGTCTTCTAAGGAAAGTGTTCTGAATGGACCCGCCGCCATTGTACCTAAAGATATTTATTTTTTTTGTCAAGACGTCTGGGTGTTGGTAGAGTGAGTTTAGATTTTTACTCCAGCCTTTCTTGATTTAAGAAGGGCATGACATGCCTATATCTGTGTCTCCTCCTCCTTTTACTCCTCCACCTCTTTTCTTTTCGCATGACTATATGTAGTTGTGACTTTTCCATGTGTTTGTTGTGTCTTCTGAGCAATTTGTCAGCTTTTGGACACCTTTTAAGGTGTTTTCTATGTGTTTTCCATGTGTTTATCTGTGTTTTGTTTGCCTGCCATTGGTTTCAATAGGGTTCGACGGTGTTCGTCGAACACGTCCCTGTTTGACAAACCGAACCCGAACACTAGGGAGGTGGCTCATCTCTAGCCTTAAGTACTAGATGCTTCCCAGCTAAGCTATTTGCTGGAGGCCGATTCAGAATGCGTGCTACTCCTCTTAGAATTGGGGAGCATGCTCATACCAAGCACACTGCCGGGTGACCCGCTCACCGTGCGTGGGCCCTGGAGCAGGAATCCGCAGCAGAACACAGAGACACCAACAAGAGGCTGTGGCGGTGAGTATGTTGGTGCCCCTGCTGGGAGGAGGGAGAGGGAACATGCAGGGACACCGACATTAACATCACAGTACCCCCTATTATGCTCCTCTTCTTCAAGTCCGCAATAAATCTCTGCAGAAGTAGGCCATAAATATTCTCCTTGGATTACCATGATCTCTCTTCAAGGCCAAATTCTCTCCAGAACACAAAGAATTGAAGATACCTTCGTCGGGTCCATCTTCAAAATCTGTCCGGGATGATATGTCTTTGAAGAGGTGAGTGGTTGAAAATCCCGGAGGTACATCAATGATGCCATCCTATGGTCTTTGCAGAAGCATCTTCACTACCTTCCAGTTGAAGACGTTAGCACAAGGCCACGAAGCAGATGTCAGACCTGGCTGAGAAGATGGTATCAGCAGTGGCCTGACAGGCTCATGAGTACGCAGCCACAGAAGACCCAGGAGTAGTGGGCACCACAGACCAGGCAGCACCTAAAAAGCGATCTTCTCCATATTCAGCATTCCTACCCGAAGCTTTACCAGCTCAGAAACAACTCAAAGGACTTTGGATAGGTCCTTTACCTCAACGGAGGACACAAACAAGGGACTCTGGGGGTGATAGATGGGAGTCTGATACCGATCCACCACGGTTTGCTGCAAGAAATTTCTCGCCAAACGAGTGTCTAGGTAGGCAGTCTCAACAAACTTGGTGCATTGAAAGGATATGGATACATTCAAAGTCAATGGTGGAGTGGTATTACTCTTGCCCTGGGTATCTTCTACCAACTCTATCTTTTGGAGTTTCTCCGACTTCTCAGAACAATTATGAATGAAATGTACTGTGCTATTACAGTAGCACAATCCATTGGCATGACAGTGTTCTTGCTGCTGCTTTGCCAACTTCACACTGTTGACTTGCATTGGTTCATAGACTTGCCTCAGAAGGCTGGGGAATGGACGTTCTCCGGAAGGATTGAGCCAGATATGATAGCTTCCTCTCACGCGTTGCCTCTCTGGACCGTTCCTGAAACCTAAGGTTGATCTAGGTTGCCAGGGAAATCTGGTCATCTAGGGTAGTAGGTATGTCTCAACCAGCCCGTTCATCCCTTAATCCCTCCCAGAAGGTAGCTACCAGAGCCTCGTCATTGCAGCCTAGTTCGGAAGACAGGGTGTGGAAACAGACAGCATACTGGCTTACAGACAGATCACCCTAACACAGTCTGAGAAGGGAAGATGCAGCAGAAGATACAAGACTCAGCTCATCGAAGACCTTTCGGAGATCAGCCAGGATGGCCTGCAGATCTGATGTCACAGGATCCCCTCTCTTTCACAAGCGGTTGAGCCATGCTAGAATATTTCCTGATAGGTGGAACATCAGGAATCCAACTTTAGCCCGATCAGAGGGAAACTGATGGGCCAACATTTCATAGTACAGCGTGCACTGCTTTGGGTTCCCATTGTAACGTGTCATAGCAGAAAGATGAGGACTAGGTCTAGATGCATAAGTTGTAGGCTGAGTATTAAAGCTGAGGTGCAACTTGGGCTGAAGTGGATTAAGTAGCTGGGGTTGAGGCATCCAAGTGGGTATTTGGTCTGCAGATAGGACAATTTTTTTCCTGCTGATCTCGCTAATGAATCAACTATTGGTACAACTCCAAGGGTGGAGGGGTCTTGGAATCAGAGAGGTCCATGGCCTGTACAAATTGACATGCACATGGATCGTGTACCCATTGTACCACGGCACACCACAGGGCAGTTCCCTGTACTGCAGCAGCTGACCCCAAGGGTCAGGATCGCAGACAGGGACTCTGAATCCAAGGTAGCACTGGATACTGATGCAGGTTCAGGCAGTGCAGATCTTGGAAGACTTGACAGGACGGACACTGGTGCAGGCTCAGATACTGCTAGAACAGCTACAGTAAATGTTCAGGTACCGCCAGAGTGGTTTCAGGTTCAGGTACTGCCAGAGCGACTTCAGGTTCAGGTACTGCTGTAGCTGCTTGAGGCATAGGTAACACTGATAACAGGAACAGGTTCGAGTTAAGACTAGGCGGATTCAGCAACAGGTTTGGGTTCTAACAGGATAGGTTCAGGCAGGATTCATGATGCACAGATAAGAAATATAGATATAGTACAATGTAAAAGATTTAACTTACTTCTTGCATTACATGAGTGATATCTATTGTAAATTCTACAAAATCTCAGAAACCGGTGAATCTTCACATCGCACAGTGCATATGCTGGGGGAATTCAAAAGTCTGCAGTCACACAAGAGTTCAGACTTTTCATTTTAGACTGGACAGTATAGTCCCTCTATATAGTATTATGGGCACCACATAGTCCTCCATACAGTATAATGGGCTCCATACAGAATAACGGGGCCCATATATCGCTCCATTGAGTATAATGGGCCCATATAATGGTCCATACAATATAATGGGCCCCATATAATGCTCAATAGAGTATATAATGGCCCCATATAATGCTCCAAACAGTATAATGGGGCCCACAAAGTGCTTCATACAGTATAATGGGCCCCATATAATGGTCCATACAGTATAATGGGCCCCATATAATGCTTTATACAGTATATAATGGTCCCATATAATGCTCCATACAGTATAATGGACCCCATATAATGCTCCATACAGTATAATGGGCCCCATATAATTCTCCATACAGAATAATGGCCCCATATAGTGTTCTGTACAGTATAATGGAGCCCATATATTGCTCCGTACAGTTCATAATTGCCCCATATATTGCTCTATACAGTATAATGGTCCCATATATTGCTCCATACAGCATAATGGCCCCGCATATTTCTACATACATAAAAAATATATAAGCAAATACTCACCTCTCCTCATTCCCTGCTACTGCAGTCGCCTCAGAGTCTTCTGACTCTCTGCAATTCTTGGCAGAGGGCGCTTGTAGTGAGACGTAATGGCGCCCTCTGCTCTGAGACATCAGAGAGTCAGAAGACGCTGAAGAGATCTGAGCAGCATGGAATGTGGAGTATTTCAGGGGGCCCTGACTCACGGACCCCATAGCATGCCAGTGTCCCCGACAGTGAGTGGGCCCCCCTCGTTCATCCAGGGCCCCAGAACTTGCCCGGTTGCGCTAGTTGGTGATGCCGACCCTGGGTTCAGGTTCAGACTAGGTGGGTTTAGCAACAGGCTCAGGTTCTAACAGAATAAATGCAGCAACAGGTTCAAGAATAGGTTCAGATACCTGACAGCTAACTAGCAAGGACAAACTCAAACTAACACTGAAGAGGGCATTATACAGGCACCTCCCTACAGGGGAGGATGCCTCAAGTATTACATTCCTACCAGCTATTGGCTGGGGGCAGATTCAGACTCTATTCGCTACTCCTTTCAAAAAGCGGGGAGTGCGCACTATGGGCTGAGAGACCCGACTCAGGAGCAGGAAGCCGAGGCAGAACAGGGAGATGCCACTGAGTGGCCGTGGCGGTGACTATGTCGGCGTCCCTGCCTGGAGGAGGGAGAGGGAACATGTAGGGATGCTGACATTAACGTTACACTCTGCAGGATTTAATTAGATGCACCTGCCTAGCATTTTACTAGAACCAGGGCCTGTGTTCACTAAAGGTGTTTCAGTCTGCTGGATGGAGCACTGTCGAGTGTGCTGAAGCTGTTGAGTTACCTTACCAGCCAAAATATGAGCTGTAGCTGGGAAAGAGATGTGCCAGGGTTCTCTCTCTGTATGAAGACTGCATGGGTTAGCAAGGAAAGCTGAGCAATCTGTATGTAGGAGCTGCAGAGAACCATGTGGAAGCTGCAGCATGTTCAGTGTGAACTGTGTACGTAATTGAATACTTCTGTTTGGCACTGGAAGTTGCGAGAGCTCAGGCTGAAGGGGATACTGAGAATGGTTTGATATAGCTTCTTCTGTGTAATGAAGTTTGCTCTGAGAGAAAGGACTGTAATCTGTTCTGATGACCCCACACTGATATATATGCTGTGCTAAATGAACTGTTTATTTGTTGTAATACCTTTTTTTCCCCCACCCGAAGGGTCTGTTTTTGGTTTTTAATCCCTTAGAATTTTATGGAAGCAATAAAACTGTTTGGACCAGATCGCATTGCCTATGCGAACGCTACCTAATGCCTGCCTAAGAGGGATCTCTACACAAGCAATTCTACTCTTTTCTCTGCTCTATGTAGAATCAGAAAGTTTATTTTCTCTTTATCTATTATTCCCTCTTCAACTGGTAAACTAGCTGCTCCCTCCTGCATCTGCCAGGGACTTTTGCAGTGACTTATACTTGGAGAATATACCTCCTGTTTCTACATAGAACTTAGAAGAATTCAGCTCGTCAGTTTTTAATTATGTGATATCATAGACTTAATAGAGAAGAGAAGAATTAACTGGATAGAAATACAAAATGAGCAATTGGGAGTACACAGTGCTTCATTAAATCACCTGCCTTCCATTGCTCCTTCTTTAGTGATCCTGTCAGTTTTGTTCACTGCGACAATCTTGGACTGCGGATGTAGGATGCTTTGTCCCAGAGTCTTCAAAATGGCGCACATAGTTCATGAATTTGGCGAAAAATAAAAAAATATTCTTTATTTCTGTCTTTAAACAGTTTTTGCAATTTTCAGCACAAAAGCTCCCACAAATCATTTGAAAAGAAGGTAAAATGTGCCAAATTGAGAACTCCAGAAACCTTACTCCACTTAGAAGCTATAGTGTGATGCACAAAAAAAAGAGATTTGGTAAAAGTCGCGATTTATAATTCTATCTAAAACATCTGGATAAGCAAAGTTCTTGAGGAAAAAAAACAACAACTTAAAAAGTGGTGCAAAACGTAGAGAGAATAAGGCGCAAATAGAAAAGCCACTAAAAAAGGAGGAACAACAATGATGAATCTTGGCCCTCGCGTTTTACAAGCTTTGAACATGACTCTTATAGCCAAAACCAGAGAGCCTGTAATTGGAAAATTACTAAAGTATGTTTTTAGGTTTGTTATTTATATTGCCACAAAAAATTGCCCCAGAATACATTCCATGTCTGCTTGCCACAAATTCCTTAGCAAAATATATACACAGACCCCACTAATTAAAAAAAAATCAATTTTATAAATATTTTATCAAAATAGGAAAAAGTATAGACATTCCACTCCTCAAGTGGTTTTCAAGCATTGGGATATTAACATTTCTTTTTTTTCTAATTTCAGAATAGACGGATTGCTAAAGTTTCTACGGCATTACTGGAATACAAGGAGCATTTATGTACACAGGTATATTGCTATTACATGGAAGACCACAACATTGTTGAATTGTAGTATGTGAGGGTGCCTATAACCCATAGCAAGCTGGACACAACCTAGTAATGCTGTGTCTAGCTAAAAAGACAGTGCTGGAAAAATGGTTCAAAGTTTAATATTTTGGACTCTGGTAACGGCAATTTGGGGAGGACATTTAAAAAAAAAAAATAAGTAGAATTGCATAGTACTCAATAAATTGAAAATCATATACAATATGTCATTCTGAAACCAGAAATGGATTACCCCCTCCTCCCAAAAAAGAAAAGAGTGCCAGAAAGTTTATATACTCAGGCTTAATATGAGCAAACAACCATACTTGTTAATCAAGCAATATTGAATTCTTTTCAATGAAAATAACTGTTAAAAAAAACAATAAGTGCGGTAGTCATGGTACAGAGATCCCTTGATTAACCCCTTCACGCCGCAGCCCATTTTCATTTCTGCATTTCTGTTTTTTGCTCCCCTTCTTCTCAGAGCCACAACTTTTTTTTATTTTTTTGTCAATATGACCATGTGAGGGCTTGATTTTTTTGTGGAATGAGTTGTACTTTTGAGCAACTATACAGTGTACTGGAAAATGGGTGAAAAATTCCAAGTGCTGTGAAATTGAAAAAAAAGTGCAATTCCACAATTTTTTTTTACCATGTTCACCAAATGCTAAAACTGACCTGCCATTATGATTCTTCAGGTCATTACGAGTTCACAGATACCAAACATGTCTAGGTTCTTTTTATTTATCTGTTGAAAAAAATCCACAGTTTTTTTTTTTAACAAAGCATAATTTTCCGATATCCGTAGAGTCTACATTTTTCTGGATCTGGAGCTGAGTGAGGGCTTGTTTTTTGCGTGCTGAGCTGATGTTTTTAGTAATACCATTTTGGTGCCGATACAATCTTTTGATCGCCTGTTATTACATTTTAATGCAATGTTGCAGCAACCAAAAAAATGTAATTCTGGTGTTTTACCTCTTTTTCTCGTTACGCTGTTTACCAATCAGATTAATTCTTATTCTATATTAATAGATCGGACGATTCTGAATGCGGTGATACCAAATATGTGTATTTTTTTAAAATTGTTTTATTTTTAATGGGGCGATTGGGGGCGTGATTTACACTTTTATTTTTTTATTTTCTAAATATTTTAACCCCTTAATCCCATATGACGTACTATCCCGTCAAGGTGACCTGGGACTTAATTCCCAGTGACGGGATAGTACGTCATATGCGATCGGCCGCGCTCATGGGGGGAGCGCGGCCGAGTGTCGCTGCTGACATCCGACACTATGTGCCAGGAGCAGTCACAGACCGCCCCCGGCACATTAACCCCTGGCACACTGCGATCAAACATGATCGCAGTGTTCCGGCGGTATAGGGAAGCATCGCGCAGGGAGGGGACTCCCTGCGGGCTTCCCTGAGACCCCCGGAGCAACGCGATGTGATTGCGTTGCTCCGAGTGTCTCTTACCTCCTATCCCTGCAGGCCTCGGATCCAAAATGGCCACGGGGCTGCATCCGGTTCCTGCAGGGATTACTTCCGGGTCCAGTGCAGGCGCTGGTAAACCTGCAGCGCTGTCAGTCAGATCGCTGATCTGACAGAGTGCTATGCAAACTGTCAGATCAGCGATCTGTGATGTCCCCCCCTGGGACAAAGTAAAAAAGTAAAAGAAAAAAAAATTCCACATGTGTAAAAAAAAAAAAAAAAATTCCTAAATAAAGAAAAATATATATATATATTATTCCCATAAATACATTTCTTTAAATTAAAAAAAAAACAATAAAACTACACATATTTAGTATCGCCGTGTCCGTAACGACCCAACCTATAAAACTGTTCCACTAGTTAACCCCTTCAGTGAACACCGTAAGAAAAAAAAAAAAACGAGCCAAAAAACAACGCTTTATTATCATACTGCTCAACAAAAAGTGGAATAACACGCGATCAAAAAGATGGATATAAATAACCATGGTACCGCTGAAAACATCATCTTGTCCCGCAAAAAATAAGCTGCCATACAGCATCATAAGCAAAAAAATAAAAAAGTTATAGTCCTCAGAATAAAGCGATGCCAAAATAATTATTTTTTCTATAAAATAGCTTTTATCGTATAAAAGCGCCAAAACATAAAAAATGATATAAATAAGATATCGCTGTAATCGTACTGACCCGACGAAAAAAACTGCTTTATCAATTTTACCAAACGTGGAACGGTATAAACGCCTCCCCCAAAAGAAATTCATGAATAGCTGGTTTTTGGTCATTCTGCCTCACAAAAATCAGAATAAAAAGCGATCAAAAAATGTCATGTGCCTGAAAATGTTAACAATAAAAGCGTCAACTCGTTCCGCAAAAAACAAGACCTCACATGACTCTGTGGACCAAAATATGGAAAAATTATAGGTCTCAAAATGTGGAGACGCAAAAACTTTTTTGCTATAAAAAGCGTCTTTTAGTGTGTGACAGCTGCCAATCATAAAAATCCGATATAAAAAAATTGCTATAAAAGTAAATCAAACCCCCCTTCATCACCCCCTTAGTTAGGGAAAAATAATAAAATTTAAAAAAATGTATTTATTTCCATTTTCCCATTAGGATTAGGGCTAGGGTTAGGGCTAAGGTTAGGGCTAGGGTTAGGGCTAGGGTTAGGGATAGGGCTAGGGTTAGGGCTAGGGTTAGGGCTAGGGTTGGGGTTAGGGCTAGGGTTAGGGCTAGGGATAGGGTTAGGGTTGGGGCTAGGGTCGGGGCTAAAGTTAGGGTTAGGGTTGGGGCTAAAGTTAGGTTTAGGGTTTGGATTACATTTACGGGTGGGATTAGGGTTAGGGGTGTGTCAGGGTTAGGGGTGTGGTTAGGGTTACCGTTGGGATTAGGTTTAGGGGTGTGTTTGGATTAGGGTTTCAGGTAGAATTGGGGAGTTTCCACTGTTCAGGCACATCAGGGGCTCTCCAAACGCGACATGGCGTCCGATCTCAATTCCAGCCAATTCTGCGTTGAAAAAGTAAATCAGTGCTCCTTCCCTTCCGAGCGCCCAAACAGGGGTTTACCCCAACATATGGGGTATCAGCGTACTCGGGACAAATTGGACAACTTTTGGGGTCCAAGTTCTTTTGTTATCCTTGGGAAGATAAAAATTTGTGGGGCTAAAAATCATTTTTGTGGGAAAAAAAAGATTTTTTATTTTCATGGCTCTGCATTGTAAACTGTAGTGAAACACTTGGGGGTTCAAAGTCCTCACAACATATCTAGATAAGTTCCTTGGGAGGTCTAGTTTCCAATATGGGGTCACTTGTGGGGAGTTTCTACTGTTTGGGTACATCAGGGGCTCTACAAATGCAACGTGACGCCTGCAGACCAATCCATCTAAGTCTGCATTCCAAATGGTGCTCCTTCCCTTCCGAGCTCTGCCATGCGCGCAAACAGTGGTTCCCCCCCACATACGGGGTATCGGCGTACTCAGGACAAATTGGACAACAACTTTTGGGGTCCAATTTCTCCTGTTACCCTTGGGAAGATACAAAACTGGGGGCTAATAAATCATTTTTGTGAAAAAAAAATTTTTTTTTTTATTTTCACGGCTCTGCGTTATAAACTGTAGTGAAACACTTGGGGGTTCAAATCTCTCAAAACACATCTAGATAAGTTCCTTAGGGGGTCTAATTTCCAAAATGGTGTCACTTGTGGGGGGTTTTAATGTTTAGGCACATCAGGGGCTCTCCAAACGCGACATGGTGTCCCATCTCAATTCCAGTCAATTTTGCATTGAAAAGTCAAACGGCGCTCCTTCCCTTCCGAGCTCTGCCATGCACCCAAACAGTCGATTACCCCCACATATCGGGTATCAGCGTACTCAGGACAAATTGCACAACTTTTGGGGTCCAATTTCTTCTCTTACCCTTGGGAAAATAAAAAATTGGGGGCGAAAAGATCATTTTTGTGAAAAAATATGATTTTTTATTTTTATGGCTCTGCATTATAAACTTCTGTGAAGCACTTGTTGGGTCAAAGTGCTCACCACACATCTAGATAAGTTCCTTAAGGGGTCTATTTTCCAAAATGGTGTCACTTGTGGGGGGTTTCAATGTTTAGGCACATCAGGGGCTCTCCAAACGCAACATGGCGTCCCATCTTAATTCCAGTGAATTTTGCATTGAAAAGTAAAATGGCGCTCCTTCCCTTCCGAGCTCTCCCATGAGCCCAAACAGTGGTTTACCCCCACATATGGGGTATCAGCGTACTCAGGACAAATTGTACAACAACTTTTGGGGTCCATTTTCTCCTTTTACCCTTGGTAAAATAAAACAAATTGGAGCTGAAATAAATTTTGTGTGAAAAAAAGTAAAATGTTAATTTTTTAAACATTCCAAAAATTCCTGTGAAACACCTGAAGGGTTAATAAACTTCTTGAATGTGGTTTTAAGCACCTTGAGGGGTGCGGTTTTTAGAATGGTGTCACACTTGGGTAATTTCAATTTGGTTCCAAAATTGTGCTGATGTAAAGTAGACATGTGGGAAATGTTACTTATTAAGTATTTTGTGTGACATATCTCTGTGATTTAAGGGCATAAAAATTCAAAGTTGGAAAATTGCAAAATTTTCAAAATTTTCGCCAAATTTCCATTTTTTTCACAAATAAACGCAAGTTATATCGAATAAATTTTACCACTATCATGAAGTACTATATGTCACGAGAAAACATTGTCAGAATCGCCAAGATCCGTTGAAGCGTTCTAGAGTTATAACATCATAAATAGACAGTGGTCAGAATTGTAAAAATTGGCCCGGTCATTAACGTGCAAACCACCCTCGGGGCTTAAGGGGTTAAAAAGCATTTTTTTTAAACTTTTCACTTGCTTTAATATCCATGAATATCCATGGGAGCAGGGCCGGACTGGGACTAAAATTCGGCCCTGGCATTTGAAGTTACACAGGCCCACTTGTCACATGGTGACTGTATAATATCTTTGTACACTTGTAGGCAGGGCCGGTTTTAGGCAAAGTGGGGCCCTACGCCTAGGCAAAGTTTAAAATGTGGCCCCAAATGCTAACATATTGCACATCACACAAAAGCATTTCAGTTGTATTTATATGCGCTGAGTTCAGGCCGCTAAATGAGTTTGATTGACAATACTGAAGTTGTTCAATGCTTGTTTCCCGGCCTCTTTCCACAGTCTAAGAAAAAATTGATGGGACAGAACCATCACTAATAGATCACGAACAGATCACCATACAGTATCATGTTATCAGCAGCACATCTACAGTTTACGCTGGCGATGTGCTGCTGAGAACAAGGATTTTTGTTCCGGCAAAAAAAATCTGAATATGCAGCATTTTACTTGTTTAGTAAAATACACCCCATAGTCCTCCATATATTATAATGTGCACCACAGTCCTCCATATAGTATAATACACTCCCTATAGTCCTCCATATATTAAAATACACTGCTCAGTCCTCCACATAGTGTAATACACTCCTCATAGTCCTCTATATAGCATAATACACTCCTCATAGTGCTCCACATAGTATAATGCACCGCCATAGTCATCCATGTAGTACAATTCACTTCCCATAGTATAATGCACCCCATAGTTCTTCATATAGTATAACGTATTCCCCATAGTCCTCGATACAGTATAATGCAGCCCACATACAGTATAATGCAGCCACCACCCTACAGAGTATAATTCAGCCACCCCAGAGTATAATGCAGCCACCTCAGAGTATAATGCAGCCACTCCAGAGTATAATGTAACCCCCCATAGAATATAATGCAGCCCCCCTCACAGAGTATGATGCAATCACCCCTCATAGAATATAAATATAATACAGCCCCCATAGAATATAATGTAGCCCGAATAGAATAGAATACAGCCCACCTCCCCATTGAATATAATGCAGCCCCATCAAAGAGTATGATGCAATCATCCCTCATAAAATCTAATACAGCCCCCATAGAATATAATACAGCCCACCTCCCCATAATATATAATGTAGCCCCCCATAGAATATAATGCAGCCCCCCATAGTATATAAGACAGCCTCCCCCATAGAATATAATATACCCCCATAGTATATAACACAGCCTCCCCCATAGAATATAATATACCTCCGCAATAGTATATAACACAGCCACATAGTATATAACACAGCCTCCCCATAGAATATAATATACCCCCATAGTATATATCAAAGCCCGCATAGTATATAGCACAACCCGCATAGTATATAGCACAGCCTGCATAATATAGCACAGCCCGCGTAGTAGTATACAGCACAGCCCACGTAGTAGTGTACAGCACAGCCCACACACAGTAGTATATACAGCACAGCCCACACAGTAGTATACAGCACAGCCCACACAGTAGTATATACAGCACAGCCCACACAGTAGTATATACAACACAGCCCACACAACTGTAACTGAGGCAATGACAGACTAGCACAGCCCACATCTCGTCTCTCTTTCCCCCCCCCCCCCCGATAATGGCCCCACAGTCCAGTAAAAAAAAACAAAAAAAAAACCCACTCTCCTCACCTCTCCTCTCGCCGGCGCTGCTCCCTTCTCCTGTCTCAGCGGCTGCAGTCTGCCCGGGACACAGCAGGTCCGCGATGATATGACGTCATCGCGCACCCGCAGTGTCAGAGACAGATCGGGGAATGATGGGAGAGGGAGCATCAGCAGATGCCCTCTCCTCCATCATTGCATTGAACTGTACCGGCGTCATAGACGCTGGTATAGTTGAATGCGGCGGCACTGGCGGGGGAGGGGGGGAGAGTGCAGCGGCCCACTACTGGCACTGGCCCTTCTGGCATTTGCCAGAAGTGCGGCCAGTCCGGCCCTGCATGGGAGACTAGAAGCTGCGATCATCCGATTGTTTGTACCTGCAGCGCTGCTCTGTGTAGCAGAAATGCTCATTTGCTATGAGTGTCAACTGCTGGGCAGCACTCCCAGCAATCTGGCAATGACAACCACAGGGGTCTCCTTCAGACCCCGGGTTGTCATGCCAACCCATTGGCGAATTGCGGTCATGTGACACGGGTGCCGGTGGGCGGGATTAGTGACGCACTTCCGGCGCGATCATGTTAAATGCCTGTTTTCATATAGTACCCTGAGGATAGGGAATATAAAAGGGACAGCACTGCGCAGGATCTAAGCGCAATATTAAAAATGTCACAAATAGAAGTGCAAAGCTGATGTACTCACCAAACTGAGGTTGAAGGAACAGCGTATTTGCCCTGGGGGATTATCCTAGTTATTCGGTCTGCTGCATGGCTCCTGGTCAACTGGGCGATCCTCAGTCATCCGCAGGTGAAAAGTAAAAAGAAACAGAAATCCAGTCTGGTGTTGGTGCTCCCGAAAATTGTAACATGTGACAAATTGGCTTATTTAAAAAAAAAAAAAAAAAAAAAAAAATATTTAAAAAGATTTTTATTCTGAAGTGTACCAAGTAAAAAACAACGCGTTTCGGCTTTAAAAAAAGCCTTCATCAGGTAAAATATACATCCAATGTTAAATGCCTATGTTAGAGCGATTCCACCCATGAATGTAAGGGGCAGATATCAGCTGTCGGGTCATAGGGGAGACCCGACATCCGACATCCGAAGTACATGTATATGTGTAGGTGTTAAAGTGTAAAATGATAACACAAATTCATGGATGTAAAGTAGTCTAAGGCGCATTCACACGCCCTTATGTTGTAGTCCAAATGTGGGGTGGCTACAGATCTCCTAATCAGGACTTGACAGATACATATATATATATATATATATATATATATATATATATATATATATATATATATATATATATATCAGAGACTGAATTTGGGCCTGGAAACCCATGGATGGTCAGTAAATCACAGACTGTGAAACATACTGTAGATGTGTAATTGTGGTCTAAAGTACAAAAAAAATTAAGCAAGTTGCAATGTCTGCAAAAAGCCCAAAAAGCCAGCGGCCCAAAAAGGCTTTGTTGGGCAGACATGTTTCTAGGAGTAAGCCGAACTATGATTGGCTACTCCCAGCATAAGGTGCATTGCATAAGAAAGGAAGGAGGGCACTCACCGATCTGAAGCTTGACTTTGTTTTATTAAATGTTCATTAAAACATCATGGCTGGGAGAGTAAACAAGGAGCTCCTGTGAGCAGTGTGAAGACGACGGCCGTTTCGCGCTCTCACTGCGCTTCCACGGGTCTGTATGTGGAAGGATGCTGGGAGGGAAGATCATATGCTCCGGCCACGGCATACTCCTCCCATTCCCGGTTCCTCCCACCTGGCCATGAGATACAAATCACAACAGAACACTAAAACACGATTAAAACTGTGTAGAGCACCCATAAATCTTATACATTAACTAGTATAACCAGCACAAATAACGAGAACAACAATTATTCATTTTCTATCTACCCCATTAGTGACCTTCAATCCTGCGAATGAGTCACTAGTATAAAAAAAAAAATGCTGCTTCGTTACCAATGTCCGACGATGCCGCTACTAAACCCCTTTTGGTAATTACAGGAAAACCGACATGTCCAACTTATCGTTGAACCCCGTCGGTCCCATTGCGTTAGTGCGCATTATCCACTTTGACTCACGTCTGAGGAGGAGCTTATTCCAATCTCCGCCCAAAGGAGAGAACTCCCGGATTTCCCCCATGTACCTCTCTTTACGTGCGTAAGCAATCTTGGCACTCCTTTGCCCGTTCTGATTGACCTGTAATGCTCCCGGAAACGCACATACATGGGACGTATGGTTTTCCCCACGTAATAAAATCTATGTGGACAGAAAAGGACATATACAACATGGTCCTTTTTACAGGTAATGAAATCCATCACCGGGTGCTCAATCGCCCCTATATGTAGGACCCGACTGGTGACATGGAATTCACAGAAGGAACAATGTCCACATCTGTGATTGCCCTTGGGGGCCCCCCTCTTATCCAACCAATTTTTGTTCTCCTCTTTCTCAATACGGTTCCTCACCAACTTATCCCCCAATCTAGTGCTGCGCCTGTTCGCTATTAAAGGGCCCCTGGCTACCACCTCCGCTAAATCCTTGTCTCTCTCGAAGATGTGCCAATTCTTTCTTATAGAAGCCCGAATCTGCTGGTCCATAACATTATATCCGAAACAAAAATTGAATCTTTTATCTCTTTTCTTCTTATTATTTTCAACTGACATACTACCCTCCTGGGTCTTTGTACCTCTCACTGTACCATTTCTTACCTTCTCAAATGCTGTATTCAATAAATCCTCTGGGTAGCCTCTTTGCCGAAATCTATCATATAGCTCCCCTGACTGTCTCAAAAAACCTTCCTCCGTATTGTTGACCCTCCTGATCCTCAGGAACTGACTATAAGGTAGTGAACGTTTTACGTGTGCGGGGTGGAAGCTATCATAGTGCATCATCATGTTCGTCACCGTAGGTTTCCGATGGACCGATGTGCACAATGACCCCTCCTTAATCTCTACTAGTACATCTAAAAATTCCAACCGCTGTCCTCCAAACATGGCAGTGAACGTCATATTCATCGTGTTTTGTGTATTAAGGTGGGTTACAAATTCCTGAAAGATTTCCACAGACCCATCCCACACGATGAATATGTCATCGACATATCTTAAATATAACTTGATATGTCTCAAATACATATTTTCTACGGAATATATGTACCTCTCCTCAAAGAGTCCTAGATATAAATTAGTGAATGTGCACGCTGCTGGAGTCCCCATCGCTGTCCCGACCTCTTGACGGTACCACCTGTCCATGAAAGTAAATGCATTGTGGGATAAAACAAATGATAGTCCCTCACATACGAAATCTATAAATAGATAATTTTTTCCTACTGTGCTTAGTATCTGGCGGACGGCTTGGACCCCCGTAGTTTGGGGAATTCTCGTATACAAGCTTTCGACATCAATAGATGCCAAAGCGAAACTAGGTTGCCATGTAAACCGCTGCACATTATCTAGAAATTCGTTGGTGTCTCTCAAATAAGACGGCATGTCTTTCAATAGTGTACGTAAGAGCCAATCAATGTACTGGGGCAGGGGCTCAGTGAGCGACCCTATCCCAGACACGATGGGCCTCCCCGGAGGAGAAATGATCGATTTGGGAATCTTGGGAATGTGGTACCAATGCGGTCTCGATGGGAACTCCGGCAGCAGTCTCTCCGCTTTCTTTTGTGATATAACCCCCAAGTTAACATATTTTCTTAGGTATGACATTAATTCATTTTTATACCTGTGCCCTGGGTTTCCATCTAACGGTTTGTATGTCTTGGTATCCGAAAGCTGTCTGGTGGCTTCTGTTATATATTGGGGTCTAGGGAGCAAGACCACCTTGCCCCCTTTGTCGGCCAGTCTAACCACCGTATCCCCCCACCCTTTTATCTCTATTAGTGCCTTTGTTTCTGAATCCGTTAAATTTGATGGAGCCTTTTGATACACCAAAGCCTCGATGTCCCTGATCACCTGTGTTTCAAATAGGTCAATCAGATTACCCGGTGTTACTGGGGGCATATAATTAGAGGGAACACCCCCCAAAAAAGGGGTTAAGTGCCTCGGTTTCACTGTCAGCCATCATCCCCTCCTCCCCTGTCTAATCTACCAATAGTCTAGCATCCCTGACTGTGTCTATAGATGTATCCATGTGGGCTAAAAAGCCTAGAGGACCAATGCTACAAGGGCTGTCACCCTCTAAAACCACATTAGTAGGAGATTTATTCAGGAAGGCTTTATGTAGGTGGATCTTTCTGACCGATTTTAACAAATCAATTCTGAAATCAACAAAATCAAACTCCTCCGGGATATTATATCCCAGTCCTTTGGAAAGTAATGATAAATGTGCTGGGATCAGCTGGTGTTCAGTAAGATTCAATACGGACTCTTCTAATGGAGCAGTTAGTATCTCCGTGTCCATGAAATATGCTTCCTTTTGCCCTGACGCCCGAATCCTGTGTTTCTTTCTTCCCCTCCGTGTCCTTCTCCTAAAGGGATGATGGTGTCGCTTGTCTGGCCGCCATCCGCTGCCAATTGTTCCACCAAGCTATTGGATGCAGCTGCTCCCTCACTCAAACTGGAGTCTGATTCTGTGGTCAAATAGTCTCTTCTCTGTTTGGGACTCCTGTTCTTATCAAAATTCCTCCTTTTTCTCCATTTGACAGGGTTTCTTCCTGATGTCGCATCCCCAGACTGCTGTTTTCGTTTGTTCCAGGAGAAAACTTGGCCGGTCTCAAAGTCTATTTTATCTCGTATGAACTTATCACGCTTTCTCTGTTTTATGTCAGCTTGTATCGGTATAAGTTTACTGTCCATTCTCTTATTCAACATGCTCCATTGATTCTCAGTTAACCGTCGCTTTAACTCCTCCTGGGTTCTAGTCAAGTCCGCATTTAGTGACTCATAATTGCGTACATTCGTTTTCAGGACAAGTTGTAACAGTTCTTGCGAGCATTTCAACATTATACGTTCCCATTCAGTACAAAAAAGCGGATCTTCGCCAAATTGCGACATCTCTTTCCATACTCTTAAACTACGGGGTTCTACTCCGCAGAAAAAATGTATTTGAGACATATCAAGTTATATTTAAGATATGTCGACGACATATTCATCGTGTGGGATGGGTCTGTGGAAATCTTTCAGGAATTTGTAACCCACCTTAATACACAAAACACAATGAATATGACGTTCCCTGCCATGTTTGGAGGACAGCGGTTGGAATTTTTAGATGTACTAGTAGAGATTAAGGATCATTGTGCACATCGGTCCATCGGAAACCTACGGCGACGAACATGATGATGCACTATGATAGCTTCCACCCCGCACACGTAAAATGTTCACTACCTTATAGTCAGTTCCTGAGGATCAGGAGGGTCAACAATACGGAGGAAGGTTTTTTGAGACAGTCAGGGGAGCTATATGATAGATTTCGGCAAAGAGGCTACCCAGAGGATTTATTGAATACAGCATTTGAGAAGGTAAGAAATGGTACAGTGAGAGGTACAAAGACCCAGGAGGGTAGTATGTCAGTTGAAAATAATAAGAAGAAAAGAGATAAAAGATTCAATTTTTGTTTCGGATATAGTGTTATGGACCAGCAGATTCGGGCTTCTATAAGAAAGAATTGGCACACCTTAGAGAGAGACAAGGATTTAGCGGAGGTGGTAGCCAGGGGCCCTTTAATAGCGAACAGGCGCAGCACTAGATTGGGGGATAAGTTGGTGAGGAACCGTATTGAGAAAGAGGAGAACAAAAATTGGTTGGATAAGAGGGGGGCCCCCAAGGGCATTCACAGATGTGGACATTGTTCCTTCTGTGAATTCCATGTCACCAGTCGGGTCCTACATATAGGGGCAATTGAGCACCCGGTGATGGATTTCATTACCTGTAAAACGGACCATGTTGTATATGTCCTTTTCTGTCCATGTAGATTTTATTACGTGGGGAAAACCATACGTCCCATGTATGTGCGTTTCCGGGAGCATTACAGGTCAATCAGAGCGGGCAAAGGAGTGCCAAGATTGATTACGCACGTAAGAGAGGTACATGGGGGAAATCCGGGAGTTCTCTCCTTTGCAGGCATTGAAAGGGTCCGCTTACCAGCGCGGGGCGCAGATTGGAATAAGCTCCTCCTCAGACGCGAGTCAAAGTGGATAATGCGCACTAACGCAATGGGACCGACGGGGTTCAACGATAAGTTGGACATGTCGGTTTTCCTGTAATTACCAAAAGGGGTTTAGTAGCGGCATCGTCGGACATTGGTAACGAAGGAGCATTTTTTTTTTTTTATACTAATGACTCATTCGCAGGATTGAAGGTCGCTAATGGGGAAGATAGAAAATGAAAAATTGTTGTTCTCGTTATTTGTGCTGGTTATACTAGTTAATGTATAAGATTTATGGGTGCTCTACACAGTTTTAATTGTGTTTTAGTGTTTTGTATCTCATGGCCAGGTGGGAGGAACCGGGAATGGGAGGAGTATGCCGTGGCCGGAGCATATGATCTTCCCTCCCGGCGTCCTTCCACATACAGGCCCGTGGAAGCGCAGTGAGAGCGCGAAACGGCCGTCATCTTCACACTGCTCACAGGAGCTCCTTGTTTACTCACCCGGCCAAAATGTTTTAATGAACATTTAATAAAGCAAAGTCAAGCTTCAGATCGGTGAGTGGCCTCCTTCCTTTCTTATGCAATGCACTGATTTTCATGTGATTTCTGGAGGTGCACCCGGTAGCTTGTGGTGGAATTTGGACTGCTTATCTGCATGAAAGCACTTGATGTGCACAGAGGCTGAAGGTCTCCAAGTGGAAGGTAGTGCCATCCCTCTTTTTTCTTTTTTTTCTTTTTCTTTCGTCAAAGAGTACTCCCAGGCTCCCAGCATAAAATAAGGGCTCACTCGCAGTGGCGAACAGCATCCGATGATTCTCTCAATCGGATGCTATATGCAAATGACCCACGGCTTGAACTCAGCTGCGAGCGTGAGCTGAATGTCATTTTGCTGTGAGAATCGGATCACAGGTGTGGAGAAGATGGAGAACTTAATTTCTCCATCTTCTCCATTCTGTGAGTCTGTGTATATTGGAATTAACTCAGATAACATCGGAGTGCAGTTCAACGCTTTGCACACACCCATAGCCTTGTATGGGTGTAGGCCATCCGATATACGCTGCCAATCACCGCATGCAGCATTTGGGTTTTTTTTTCTCTTCTAGAAAATAAATGCTAGTCAGCACTGCCCAATTGGGGAAACACTGGAGTGAGTGCTGTCTGTGTTATATGCTGGCTAGTGCCAGTGAGACCAAGTTCTTATACTAAGAGTTTAAGCAGGGTGTGGTACTACATAATTAGGCATGGCAGACAGCTGTTGGACAACACACACACACACACACACACACACACACACACACACACACACACACACACACACACACACACACACTCTGCCTGACTGGTCTCAGCCACACTAGTATCCTTGACCAGAGATCACTTGCGCCTCCCAGCGATATTATCCATAATATCTCCTGTCACAACACCTCCTGCAGAATTAAAAAGTGGTGCCTCGTGACACAGAGTCTTTGCTGGAGCAGGTCTAAGAGATGCAACACAAGTAATATGTATTTGGGACCAGCAGGTGGCAATAAAACAATATCCAAGCCAATAAAGCACATGTGCAGACATAAAGGCCCTGATTCTTCAATGAAATTACACTGGAATTCTAGCATAAATTTCATTGAAAAGTCGCTAAATTTTAGCACAACATACAGTTGAAAAGGGTGAAGTGGTCAAACTTTTAAATTCCTATTTTGCATCTGTGTTATCTGTAACCAAATGCAACATCAACTGATCTTCACTGTGCTATCAAAGGAATAGAAGAATCCACCCACACTATTTATAAACAGAGAGATGATGAGAGAACAGTTTGCTAATTTAAATGAATTTTAATTTCTTGGTCCAGATGAATCACATCCTAGGTTACTTAAAGAGATAGCAAAAGAAATTGCAGAACCACTATCCTGAATGTTTGAAAATTCCTGGAGAACAGGAGAAGTCCCAGAAGATTGGAAAAGCTCAAATGTTGTCCCTATCTTCAAAAAAAGAAAGAAGATGTAGCCAGGAAATTACAGGCCAGTGAGCCTTACTTTATACCAGGAAAGATCTTTGAACAAATTATTAAACAGCATGTATGTAAGTGCTTGGGTAAGAATACAGTAATTAACCAAAGCCAGCATGGGTTTGTAGCAAACAAGTCATGCCAGACTAATCTAATTTCCTTGGAATCACTTTACTGGGTGGATGAGGGAAATGTGGTAGACATCGTAAATCTCTACGTCAGCCAAGCATTTGATAAAGTATATCATGCTATCTTTATTGAAAAAATGGCCAAGTATGGGATTGACAAGGCTACGATTAGGTGGATTCATAACTGGCTAACTGATCATATTCAAAAAGTGTTAATAAATGGTTGCACATCCAATTGGAAGAGTGTTTCAAGTGGAGTACCACAAGTCTCTGTCTTGTCTCCAGTATTGTTCAACATTTTTAGGTAAACTAATCACATTTGCAGATAATGCAAAGCTAGGAGGGATAGCTAACACTAGAGAAGACTGAGAAAGGATTCAGAAGGATCTAGATAATCTTGAACAATGGGCATATAGTAATAGAATGGTATTTGACAGGGAGAAATGCAAGATTCTACATGTGGGCAAGAAAAACTAAAATTGCATCTACAAAATGAGAGGAATAGAACTAAGCAACAGCACGTGTAAAAAAGACTTGGGTATACTAATATATTCCAGGCTGAACATGAGTCAACAGTGTTGGAGCACCCGTTAGAGCCGTGGGGTACTCAGGCTGGGTACAACGGTTCTTCGGGGGTTGTCACGGTAGCAGTGACCCAGTCCATGGCCCTGGGCATCCAATAAAATTTAAAATGAAGGGGAATAAACTTTATAGGGGATTAGTTTGTGATGCCACCCGTGGTGTTTGGCAATAAGAAAATGGCCGATGCTGCGGTTCAGGTCCACTGGGGCAGTTGAGGACGCAGCAGAGCTATTACAGCTCTCCATGGGTAGAGCTAGGCCCCAGGGCAGTTATGTGGAAAACTTGATGATGGTGAATGTTATAGTGCAGGGCAGGTGACGCAGTAATAATTCGGAGGACACAGCAGGGTGCAGTTTTCACACTTACTCACAGTCTGTTGGTTACAGTCTCCAGCCAGGATCTGTGTCCTCCAGGTCTATGGTCCAGCCAGCTCTCGGGTAATTTGGGTGCACTTTTCCAAGACTCCCTTCCTTGTGTACCTTCCCAGGCCATTTCTCTGTGCTGGCTTCCCCTTCTGCCCTGTGCCTCACACACAGTGTCTCAAGCCAGCAGCCTCGGGTCCTGTCGGGCGACGCTCTCCTGGTCCCTTGACTCTATATGGCTGCCTTTTCAGCAAATTTGTGTGGATTTGGCTGTGGCACATACAGATACCACGGCCTCCAGTTTGCTAGCTGAGTCTTGCAGTTCCTCCACTAGTCTGGGGGCCAGTCCCCCCCACTGTGACCTGGTCCTTCCACCCGACTATGATCAGCATTGATTCGGGCACCACTGGTGGATTCCTCACTTACCTGGCCCTTAGGACCCCTTCCTTCCAGCAGCTTCTCTCCTCACGTCTGCTCTGATCAACTCCTCCTTGCCAGACTGGGGCTCCTCCCCCTAGCCTCAAGCAGTGTAGTGTTGAATGCACATGTGCGAGTCCCAGGTAGTGCCCCCTCCTTACCCGAGAGCTAGATACCACACCTCTGGCTGAGGTGCAGTACCTCTGTGGTGACTGGTCCCTCAGGGGCACCACAGTGTGATAAAGCAGCAAAAAAGCCAAACACAGAGCTACCAGGATGATGAGTTGACTGCAAAGTATATCCTACGAGTAACGATTAAAGGATCTGGGAGTGTTTAGCTTTCAAAAAGAAGGCTAAGAGTAGACAATAGCTGTCTGCAAATATCTGAAGGGATGTTACAGTGTAGAGGAATCATCCTTATTCTCATTCACACATGGAAACACGAGAAGCAATGGAATTAAACTGAAAGGGTGAAGATACAGATTAGATATTAGAAAATAGTTTTAGACAGTGAGGGAGATCAATGAGTGGAACAGGCTGCCACGAGAGGTGGTGAGTTCTCTGTCTTCAAACAGAGGCTGGACAAACATCTGTCTGAGATTGTTTAGTGAATCCTTCATTGTGCACCGGGTTGGACAAGATGACCCTGAAGGTCCCTTCCAACTCTAACATTTTATGATTCTATGATTGGCAGGGGTGTTGGATGTCAAATCCCGACCGATCAGACGTTGATAACTTATCTTAAGGACAACCTCTTTAACTGCTTTATTGATGCTGAATTCATTTTTTTTATTTATGTGATTTAATAAAATTGGATATATTGATTTGCTTATATTCAATCTGAGTGTAAATACTTTTTGGTGCAATTCTCTTTTTTGGAGTGGATAAGTGGAGGGAGAGCGGTTATTTTATTTACCGAGCACATCTTAATTTTTTTTTTGGGGGGGAATTATTCATGACTCTCTAGGACTTGCGTCTAAGGACATTGATTTGGTCTGAACACGGGCTTTTACTTATGTACTGTACAGTTTTGCATATTCTGTACATTATTTTATTTTATATTTTAATGATTGTATTGTTTAGGTTTTTTCTGTTTTGGAGGAAGAGAATGATCTCGCTGAGATAAAAGAAGAAATACAGCAAATTAAGGTTAATTAATTATTCATCTAAGATCTACGTCAATGTCTTCAGTACAGTTTGTCCAGTGACCGCATCTGACCCAAGTTTTTTTTATTTTTGCAGACAGAAATTGAGCATGCAAAACTATTCTCTTATCAGAAGAATCACAAAATGCGTAAAGTGAGTAAAATATTAATTGTGATAAGATTGTGCCGCTAACAGCTATACTATACCTTTTCGAGTGACCATTTTTAAGTTCTATAGATTCATCTTTGTGAGTGCGCCACTCCCTGGCTTGCCAGCTTTCTGTTTGCTGGGGGTGGTATGCTCCTGAACATTGAGAGTAGGAATCAACTAAATGGTTGTAGCCCTGGTCCAATCTATGTTCACCCCGATTCTGCAGAGACACCAGAGGAACACAGCACAATAAAGCTTTAGATTAGTACTTACTAGCTCTATGAAAAAGAACTTGTAAGCACTACAGATGCTTGAATACGCTGCAAGACTGCAGCAATGGCCAGTTATTTAAGCAATTAGCAGTAGAAAATATGAAATATCCCTCCAAGAATGGAGAGAACTTTTAGTAACATTAAAATTGCAAAATTACTTGTTTTTACAGTTTACAATTTTAACAATTATTGATGTAGATATAACCTCTTTAAAATGAATAGTTTTTATTATTATTATTTCTTATCCTAGCTTTATTTTTATTTTCCCACTCTAGGATTTACCCATTGTGTGGTAGTGTGATGATATATTATATTTGTCAATATGACTAAGCTGATGAATAATTGTTCACTTGTTGCATGCATAACAACTCAGGATCCTGAAATATGTTTTTTCATTCCAGCGTTCTTTATTAGGATACATTAGAGAAGCATTTATTAGATCAAATCAGCTGAACACCGTAAAAGATGAGGTTGGTACAAGTGCTACATGTTCAATGTCTATAAGCACAAAAAGCTTTATTTTTAAAATCAGTCCCACGGCCCTCTGAGCAGTGTTTAGGAATATCTCATCCAACCAGCAATGACAGCCAGTGAAGTATCCTCAAAACAAAAACTGCCACAGTAATTACAGTAATTTTACCTCCCCCAACCTGATTTTTTTAAGTTGCTTTCTGCAATTGGTAACTCCAACGTAAATGTACTAAAAGAAAGGGGAAAGCTCTTTGTAGGGCAAGCATCTGTGTGATAAGGTGGTGAGATCTCCCATTCCCCTAAGATATCAACTCTCACCCTGTACTTAAAATAAACATCAGTTATAAGTAATTCCAAAAAGGGTATTAATGGCGACTTTAATAGCAATATTGAAACCCAGGAGAACTAAGAGTCCAAAAAATAGCCAAAGGGTAAATAATCTCATGTAACTTTATTGAGACTTAAAACTTACAAAAATACAAAAATATTACCATATAGTAGTCAATTAAAACCATGTGAATGATCCGTGGATACAAAGAGTGACCCAAGATTACGGACCAACAAGGACCAGGACAGTATTAAACATGCCAGATGTAAATACGTGTTACCAAATATACAATCAGTATGCCGCCAACATATCAATAAGACTATCTTAAGCGTGTGGCGATTCAGTTAAACAATGTAAACTGCATCAATAATGCCAATGATATCGCCGCATGCCCATATGCAAAAACAGTGTGCAAAGTTTCTATATTCGTTTGAATTGGTAAAAAAAGCAAAAACGATTAAGGAATTGACATCCTGCTGATTGTAAAGGCTTTCATCGTTGTGAACAAACCCTAAGAGTTTTCAGAAGTTGGAGCTGCTGCAGGTGACCCTTATCTGGATCCAGCCTGATCTGTCAGTAGAAGTGTAATTCATAGAGTAGAAAAATGTAGGGTTCAGTGTACCTGTACATTGAACAAATTTCGAGTATTACAGCCTTTTGGAACAGTAGTACTTTATTTGAAGGATAAATGTCTTTGCGTATCTGGATCATATGAATCCCTTCGTCAGGACCATTTATCAACCTGGCAAAGGAATCTGGAGAATCTAGAATCGCATAAACATCTAATCTATTTGGTAAACTGCTATTGTTGTAGTAAGTTACCTTGGGGCCACATCTCCGTTCCCAATAGTTGGAGTAATACTTTCTGAACGCAGTCACATCAGGTTATTCTCATCTACTCTAGTATTACCGCAATCACAGTTATCCATTTTCCTTTTCCCTGATAGTCATAGTGGTATCTCATTTCCCTAGTAGTCACAGCAGTTTCCCGTTTTGCCTTTAGCCTCAGTAGTGTCACCCCGTTCTTCTATAGTCACATCTGGACTTCTACGTCTCCTTCAACTATCACATTCAGAAAAACCTTTCCTTATTAAAATTTGCAAAAACAAATTGAATGTTTCCTGTCAGGTCCTAGTTTTTTATGAGAAATCGTACATTTTGTACAGTGTAGTACAGCAAAGCAATTTGTTTGAATTTATAATTTTATCAGTATTATATGTAAAAAGTCCACAGATGACAAGCAGCAGCGGATGTAAACTGTTGCTTGTTGATGTATCCAGTAAAATTGTAATTTTGCAAATGATCTTGTGTCCCTGCCCTTTGAGTTTAGAAAGCAGAGACTATTTCTTACTAAACATGTTCTCTGTCACAGAATGTGGATTTGGAATCAAAAGACTTAGATATCGTCACCTCACGTGAAAAAGAGTAAGTATATAGCTTAAAAGATCATTCTTGTGTTCTTTAATGGTTAAAATTGCAAATTGCATGTAGAAACTACCAATTTTTAATATACTGGTTATTAAAAGTTTTCTCTGTTCTCAAGAATTGATTATTAATGTTATTGGTTATTGCTTGTTGTCCAGGTTACAGGCCACTGCAGTAGTCTTATCAGCAATGGCCAAACGCCAAACAAGTGCAGTGCTTACAAATGCTTTCCAACAGAGTTTCTAAGTCAGGATCGCTGGAGAGCACTCTTACCTCTCAGTCATAGAGTCAGTGCTAGCGTGCTCCACCAATGCTGCAGAGATGAAGTTGCCTTCTATTACCGCATCAGTTCAGGCCAGTGGCGCAAAGATGTCGAGTGTCCGAACTGTCAATCACGCAAGAGTGCACCGCCTCGGCAAGCAGGAAATGGGGTGGCTGGAGAAGATAATATTAGATAACTTATATTCTAGATAGACCATAACACTGCTTGCTAAGAGGGGCCTCCATTTAAATGTTCATAATATAATGCTAAAATTCTGATTACCTACAGAAGCCCATACATTAATCTAGCCGTGATGGCAGATGCAACCAGCCTAGGTTTTTATAACTTTATATGAAGGCGAACATGGAATTTGGTTCATACTGTATTTGAGTTTAGAATTATGTAAAGATACATATAATAAAATCATTCAATCCTGACATTTTTACACCTTTCCAGCATTTGGAGAAACTCAAATTCCAAGCTAATATTCCAAATTCCAAATTTCTAGCCAATTAATTGCCTGCTTGCTATTATGATGTTTTATATTCTAATTGGATGAAAGAGAAGGCAAAGAAAATATTAGCGTCCTTTAGACTCCTTGCTGTAGCATTTGAACACAAAAGATTCCAGAAATATAAACGAAGAAACAACAGAAAAAGTACTTAATCATAGGGCTTTCAGATGAAAAGATCATTTAAACAAAAATCCCCATTAAGAGCTAAGTAGCTTACACTTTGTGAGTGGCACAAGGCCACTCGTATAACAGACAGAGCTTCTAGCGGGTTGAGATGGCCTACAGCTTCCACATCTGTCGCTCTATGTATGAACAATCCCATTTACAGAAAAGACAAAAAGGATCACCAGCCGGCACTACTTCTGAGCATATTTATTGCAGAAGGTACGATGTCATTTCACTTACTTCGCAGGAGAGGATCCACACACGTAAGCTTCGACTGGGACCTTCCCCGCAACAGTCTTGTGGAGACACACTCTCCTGCTTATGATTGTTCAAAGGAAAACATTTTTGGTCAAGCCATGTAGCTTGTTTGCCTGTCTTTTATCACCAAATATATTTTTGTTTGAACACCGAAGTGTGGTCGACTTGAAGCAGTGAAGAATGCAAGGAAGATAATTACAGGGTGGAATTGCCATCCAGACTAAGGAAAATGAAAGGTGGAACAAGCGGTCTGTGCTCATGAAGCAAGAAAATGTGCCTCCAAGGGACTCCTATTGAGAAAGGTCCCAGTCGGAGCTTAAATGTGTTATCAGAATAAGGGGGGTAAAGGTAGGCCTTCTCCTCCCTCCCCCTTGCGAAGTAAGTGAAATGACATTGTGCCTTTTGTGATACATATGATCAGAAGTAATGTCTGCTGGAGCTCATTTTTGTCATTTCTGTAGCTAGTAATATATGTGACTGAAGTTTATGTAAATCTAAAGAAAATGTCAAAAAGAGCCCCTTTATTCTAGTAATTGGTGGAAATTCAAGCTTATCGATCACCACATCCAGTGCTAAATGTTAACACAAAAGAAGGCATAATCCAATTCTGATGTACTCCTTTATGGCTCTTATTGTATCTTACAGACCGGATCAAAAATCATCAAATGAAGATGAGCAGTCCACTTCAGGATGTCTTCAATTTCGCAAGCTGAGCTGGAGAAAGTAGTGTAATAAGACTTATCAATATAGTTCAGTATTCCATAAAGCATTGTAGAGACCGACATCCAAATGACTGGAACCGAGCAGCCACAGGATAATTTTTTTTTTCCCCATTAGAAAGTCTCACATGTGTGGAAAGATATTTAATTTCATATTAGCACTATAGTTGCACATAGATACTGTTTTTTGTTTTTTTTTTCCTTATGACAGGTTACCTTTAAAGAAGCACTCCTATAAAAGTTTTTATCCTCTTTTACTATATTGCAATCATCATATTATCTAGAACTTTATACTTACAATTGTTCATTTTGCAATTCTACTCAGCAAATTTTTCTGTTTTCCATCACGTGATTAAAAACTGAAAAGCTGAATCCTTCTAAGGGTATGTGTCCACGGTCAGTAAACGCTGCTTGTTTGGCGCTGCGCAGAGCTGCAGCGTCAAACACGCAGCGTCCAGATGTTCCAGCATAGTGGAGGGGATTTTATGAAATCCCGTGTCCACTATGCGTGGAAACACGCATCCGACTTCCCTGCGACTCCGGACATGCTGCGCATCTTTTCAGATCGTAGCATGTCCGTGCTGCCTGCGGCAACGCTGCGTCGCCGCAAGTAATATCACAGGGCGCTATGCGAGGGTGCGATGATCCCGGATGTGTACAGTTAACACATCCGGCATCATCGCGTCCCAGAAAGGGGGCGGGGCTTAGCGCCGAGCGGCTTCGCCGCTTCGGCGATACCACCGGCCATCCTGACCGTGGACACGTACCCTAAGCCTTTTGTAGAAACAGGAGGTCAATTTTCCCAGCATGAGTCATAAGTGACTGCAAAAGTCCCTGGCGGGAGGAGGGGGGGTGATGAGCAGCTGTGCCAGGAGTTGAAGAGGGGAATGATTTGTAGAGAGATCCTGTTTCTGCATAGAGCAGAGAAAACCAAAGAATTTATTGGGGAGAAAGGCAAAATGAGCAATTGTAAGTACACAGTGCTATATAATATGACTATTGCAACATATTAAGATGATAAAAACTTTGATGGGAGTGCTTCTTTAATCGTTTCACCATAGACCCTGCAACTGTTACTCTCATTTCAACTTCACAAATAAAAATATAAAAAAAATAGATTACATAAAACCATAAACTGTAGAAGGCTGTTCATTATGAGAAGGTACTATTACTGGGCTGCACATTACCTGTGACACTTTAAACGTCTTTTAAAATATGGACTAAGAAACCGGTCTGAGGAGTAAGAAAGGCAAGATGGTATAATTAAAATGTTCACTTATGTGTTATTATTTTTTTTGTGTGGATGTTATAGCTGTGGTTCCCTTGCAATGACTTTTTCCTGATACCACACTGTATGGTTGAAGCATGTCTTGATATCTATTTGAACCCTTTCTCACAACAAAGCAATAAAAGATTCTCCTTGTGTCAAAGTTTTGTTTTTTTGCATGTAAATTGGCTTATACCTAATCCATCAAGGTTTACTATTTATGTTTTAATAAAGGGTATAGCATCAAAAACTTGTTTTCATTGATGAGCTGCAGCTCTGGATCTGACCTAGAATTCTTGTAGACAGTGAAGACAGACGAAAGACAATATTTTGGTGGGGCTGCTCTCATTACAAAAAGCATTAATCTGTCACTTTAAAAATATTTAAGGCATTTTAGTTCACTGACTATACTGTAGATGGTAATAATGTAATAAAACAGGTAGGAAATATCTATTCACAGGTGTGAATAACTGCAAGCTCATACATCGCAAACATCTGATTCAGAAAATACGGCTCCATATTCTAAAATTTTTTCCAATTTGAGTAGGGAGTGGGACCATTTGCATTGTAAGTGGAGAGTGGTGGTGGTGGGGGTTGTCCTACGGCATGCTGCCTCAAAATCAGAGGTTGCTATGATCTGTGATATATGGGGAAAAAGGTAAGCAAATGTCTTCGTAACCCCTTAACGACCGCTGATACATCTTTTTAACAGTGGTCATTAAGGGGCCTTATTCCTCTGCTCTACTTTTTAAGGGTGCCGAGGAATAAGTGAATAGCTCCACCCCCACAGCTGAAATTCCGGCAACCTTATGGAGGCGGCCGTCCCTCGGCACTTGGCACTTGGTCCCTTGCTGTCACTATTTCTCCTATTGTGCTGTCCCCATCTTATACAAGCACGTGTCCCATAACATAACGCCTTTCCTGACCAACGCGGTTACTGGGAATGCCCTATTAACTACTGACACATGGACAAGTGCTTGTAGGCAGGGATGCCACATTTCCCTTAAGGCTCACTGGGTGAACCTTGTGGAGGCTGGGACCAAGTGTGCCATCCCAGGGTCCAACGTGCTACCAATGCCTAGAATTGCTGGATCTAGTTCCATCAGGGTTTCTCTACCTCCTACACCAGTTTCTGCACCCCTTCCTCCTCAATCTCCGAATTGTTGTTCATATTAGTCACAAGGTGGAAGCACTGCAGCACTGTCTCTGTGAAGCGGCAACAGGCTCTGCTGAAACGTTCTTTAGGGCTCATACTCACTCGGATGAGTCTCGCACGGCAATACCCGGTGCTGCTGCCGGCACTCAGATCGGAGCGTGCGGCCGCACAGCAATACATGCAGCCGCTTTCTCCCCTCCTCTGTGCCAGGTGCAGTGCCAAGTATTGCTGTGCGAGACTCATCCGAGTTTCGCGCAGGTGAGTATGAGCCCATAGGTGACAAACAGCACAACATCACAGAGTTGTTGAAAGGTCTAACAGACAAGACAGATCTTTGGCTCTCACTGGTGAACTTACAACTAGGCATGGTTGTGTGTGATAATGGCAATAACCTGGTGGTGACTTTGAAGCTTGGCAACCTCGCACATATGCCATGCCTGGCCCACATGCTCAACTTAGCGGTTTTGCAGTTTCTGAAAACCTACCCAGATTTTTCTGAGCTATTTATGAAGTGTGTGCCTATTTCCGCAAGTCTCCTACAGCTGCCGCCGGTATAGCAGTGCTGCAGGCAGCGCTTTCAAGTGCTACCACACTGACCGGTTTGCGACGTGACCATGAGCTGCCATGCTGGCAAGGCTTTCTGAGCAGCAGATGGAAGTAGTTGAATACCAGCTACAACATGGTTGTCGTTATTCCAATCAGCCTACGCACAAAAGAATAGATGAGTGGGCATGGATGTCTGACATCTGTGAGGTTCTACAAACTTTGAGTAATCAACAGAGATGATGAGTGGCGATGATGCCATAATCAGCATAACCATCCCACTTCTTTGTCTACTGAAACACTCGCTGCTCACAATTAAAGAGGAAGCTTTGCATGTAGACCAGGTGGAGATGGAGGAAGAAATTAGATAGAGTGATATAGCCCAGCCTCATGTTATCATCTCCGCGTGGATTGGTGGATAATGAGGAGGAACAGGAGATAGTTGCCTGCGCTACAGAGGATACTAGCCACACCAGCTTCATTCCATCTCTTCAGCGTGTATGGGCTGAAGAGGATGAGATGGATAGCTGTTCCCCTGGTGGGAACAGGGAAATCTTGCCTGTTAGGAGTCTGGCACACATGGCTGACTTTATGTAGCGCTGCCTTTGCCATGACTCGCATTATATACATTTTGGCCAACACTGATTACTGGTTGTTCACCCTTCTCAACCCAAGCTACAAGGAGCACTTTCCATCTATTTCCTGTGGTGGAGAATGCTAGTAAAATGGTGAAATACCAGAAGATGCTAGTTGAACAATTAGTGAAAAAATTTCCATCTGACCAAACTGGCGGCAGAGGTCATAGTTCATAGTTCCTTGGACAACCAAGGAATTGAGACGAGGGAGACACATACCAGATCCAACAGAGGCAGGGAAAGACTATCAAAGGTCTGGGATAGTTTCATTAGACCTTCCCAGTGATCAGGCCCTGATGTGCTGGGTTCTCTGACAAGGAGGGAAAAGTTTTGGAAGATGGTGAAGGAGTACCTAGTCGAACGTACCACCGTCCTCTGTGATTCCTCTGTGCCATACAACTATTGGGTATCTAAGCTATACCCACCACATGAACTGTCTCTCATCGCCTTGGAGGTGCTGGCCTGCCCTGCTGCTAGCTTTTTGTCAGGGAGGGTTTTTAGGGCCGCAGGGGGGGACATAATAACTGATAGGCGCATCCGCCTGTCAAATACAAATGCTGACTCTTATAAAAAAGGAACAAGGCCTAGATCGGCCCAGACTTTTCAACACCGCAGAATGACAGCGGCCAGTTCTAAGGTTCCTAATATACTTGTATATTCCCATGTACCCCTTCACACCCAAACAAGGGTATGCGGTTCTTGTATTCCTCTTTCTAGTGTCCGCTTGTTCACCATATCTACTGTACATGGCTATGATGCGACACTCGTTCTTAATTTTTACATGGTGTGAATGATGAATAATCAATCACAAGCGAAGCTCTACTTCTTGCAAAAACCAGGATAATTACATATAAAGAATAGCGGGTTTTTCAATAAATTGGACATAAAACTTAACTTTTACTAGAATCCATTTTTTAAAATAGTGCTAACATAAAGTGAAAACAAGGTGCTAGTGCAGACGCCAACAACAAGATAAACTTGAATAAAAACACAAAAGATGCTCTCACTATCTCACTTCCACAATCTCCGATCCAAAATTCTTATTGGATGGTACAAGTTGTTTTTTAAGCAGTATGGGGTGTACAGAAACAGGAGATTTGCCCCTCAAATCGGGGGCAAAAGTTCAGTATCTCAGAGCACGGACAAATTGCTCTGAGAATATGATCTATCATAGACAAGCAAATGACCTCAGAATACGCTTCCAAGAACGGGGGTACCCGGATAAGATTCTAAGGGAGGCGTAGAAATCATCCCTCATGAGGCAGAGAAGGGATCTACTCATTCCAACTCCTAAGAAGGAAGTTGACAACAATGTCCATGTATAGAGGGTATAAATATCTAGACACCAGATAGGGTCTGAGGTACAGAGGGTCAAAGTGACTAAGTATATTAAGAGATTTGAGGGGCACATCTCCTGTTTCTGTACACCCCATACTGGTTAAAAAACAACTTGTACCATCCAATAAGAATTTTGGATCGGAGATTGTGGTAGTGAGAGCATCTTTTGTGTTTTTATGCATGTTTATCTTGTTGTTGGCGTCTGCACTAGTGCGGAGCGCCCCCACACCGCCGCAGGGCCGAGGGGTACCCGGAGCCGGGCCTCTGGGATCTCAGTCCTGGGGTTGTCACGGTGGCTAGACCCGGTCCGTGGCCCTGTCTGTCAGTGGGGGACGTCCGTTGTAAATAGGTGCTGTTAACGGTGGTGTAGCGGTGCAGTTGTGGGGTGCAGGTCGCGGTAAATAACGAGGACACCAGGTTGCAGTCTCTTTACCTCTTTACTGGAGATCTCTCGGTCCTCAGTCCGGAATCCGGCCCACCAGGCTGCGCAAGTCCGGCCGGTCCAATGGCACCTCCAGAGTTCTCCTCACAGGTGGAAATCAGTGCCTTCCTTCTTAGCGCTTTGTGTTGTAGTCCTTCCCTGCTGTGCTTACGGAAAGTACCCCACAACTGTTGTGTCTGTTTCTTAAGTTCCCTCACAACTCGATTAACTGATCTTCTGCTAATCTTCCGTCCCTTCCTGATGTTACAGTAAGAACGGCACCCGTTTGTCAGGTAGGCCTGGAGTTCTTCCGGGACCCTAGAGACGCCCCTCTCCCGCAATTGCCCCCCAAGACTTCATAGGTGATATGTGGTAGACAGCCCGCCTGAGACTGACTGTCCTGCCGCTGTTTGGAGTATGGCTTAAAGCTGTATATTATTCCACTCCCTCGGCGTTCCGGCCACCGGTTATGCGCCTCAGCAAGGTGCTGCCTCTTTCAACAAAACCCCTGCTGGTATTCTCCTTCTGCTTGATTTCGTTTCTCACTCAGCACAATCTATCTCGCTTCTAATCCTTTCTTAGGGCACCGCCGCTATTCTGAGCAGGCACGGTCCCGTTACGTTCTTTCAATGCCAAGCCTCTGCCAGGATCCCACCCCTGGCAGAGACCCTACTGTCTCTTCCTCCACAACACCCTCTCTCACTAGGTGTTGCTTCGTTCGATCCAGTCAGCTTTCTCTACTAACTTCCTGCCTGACCCCCAGTTTACCCACTATGGTGGGGAGTGGCCTAATGAATAGCACCCTTAGCTCCCCCCGGAGGCCCAGCTGTGAAACATATTGGTGTCTGTGATACCTGATTGGAGGAACTCCTTCAGTGCCATCGAACGCACCATGGCTCCCCTTAGTGGCGGAGCCACAGTACTGCAACAACCAGGACTCTGGGGCGCTGCACTCCCCCCTGGTTAAACACAGTACTCCGGGACTGGGAAGAAAACAACAATACAGGTTAGCAAAAAGACATACAAATTTGTTGAGTGCAAAACAATAAGCATACTTGAACAGGCTTCCCTTTATGGGAGGTGAGGACACTTTTAACGTTACAAAACATAATCAAATATCATAGCAACAGGCTACAATTAACTCTCATTACCCAACCGGGTATTCTACTAAGTGCAAATGCTGGAACAATAAATTAACATTGCCTTTAAGAAACATACACTCTTAGTTTATCAAAGGCCTTCCTATAATCACATTACAGGGCAAGGTAACTTCACATTCTCCTACTTTGAACCTGCAGGACCGCCTGTCCCTATGGCACCAGACCTACTGCCTCTCCTTTCTTTTACAGGACCGCCCTGTTCAGCCAGGGCCTACTGCCTTTCTCTACTATACATAGTATAGACATAACATTCCTTTTAATTTGAGAGCATGGAGCCCACTCTGCTTGGCTCCTATAAGGACTCACTCACTAACCCCTACGGGTCTACTTTCTGTCCTTAGTAACGAACTAACTTTCTATGGGGACGCAGGGTTTACCTTCTATCCTCACCTTCGTTATTACTTCTTTACTTTCAGTTAAACGGAACTCTACATCTACCCCTACGGGCTTTCTGCATCTTTCTCTTCAAAGAACATTATCTAGGTTTCACATTTTAAACAAATTAAACACACATAACTTTTCCATGAAAAACAGTTACATTTTCTTCAAAGCATTATCTCGACATTACTGTTCTAAAACAGTATCACTTTCAAGTTCAATTCTAACCTCCCCTTTAAGAGGAGATCAAGTCTTTCTGAGGTAGCTCTTCTTCTCAGCCTACCAGTCCATGCAAAGGCTCCGGAATGGTATCTTCGCAAAATGTCTTTAAACAAAACCAGTAGGAAGCACCTTTAAGAAGGTGCAAACTATTTACAAGAAAGTTCAAATCATGCACAGTCCATGATTTCGCAGTTTGTGAAACTTTGTGCAAAACTTCAAGAAAACAACAATAGTGACCCCGGGTCAACAAAGGGGTCACCTTTTTAAAGTTTACCCTGGACAGGTTTAGCAGCAACTTAAAGAACAAACAGTAACTATTTACATTTTCAGGTTTCCGAGGTTTACTCTTGCTCAGGTGGCTTGGGCTCCTGCCCCCCGGCCACTGTGGTGCCAGTGTCCGCGGTTCGAACGTGCAGATGAACTCGACTGGCCAACTCGGTGGCCGCTACCAGGCGCACTGTCGCGATGGTGACAAGGTCGGGTGCTCCTGGGACCAGGTCCGAGGTGGTAAGGGTCGCGGCTCCAAACATACACCGCCGAACATTCCGTGCATACCACCCGAGCGGGTTCTGGTGGCGGCTGTAGGTCACCTGATCCCCCTTTTGCAATGGTTCTCCACTTCGGCCACAGCAGGGAGCCCTCACGTTACAGTGCGCAACAAAAACGTCAGTATCCAATCCCGGCTCGTGTATGAGGCCCCACCCCCTTCTTGCATGGTAGGCCAACACAGTGCCCCGCCTTATCACATCTCTGTCATCCCATGCCGGAGGGGATTGTTGTATTTTCGATGGACCCATCGGCTCGGCCTCTTTCCGGCCTTTCCACTGTAGAATCAAGCACTGTTCTATATTGTTCCCACGTAAGCACCGCAAGAGTGGACCCGTTCTCCTGGGATCCATCTGTCCCAACCCAGGGGCTGTCCCACCGAAGAACTACTCCATCTAGACTCACATCCACGGGCTCTCCCACTCTAGTCGACAGCGGTGGCACCATCCTCCCCAGGTCACCAGGGGATAACACCATTAACCCTGCCGAGAAGGGTCGACCTTTACTGAGATGGAGGTGGGTCGTGGAAGCGGACTCGTGAGGGGGAGCAGGGGCGTCTTCCGTACCTACGCCTGATATGGTTCCACCGATGTCGATCCGGTCCGCCGACAAGAATGCTGGAGTCGGCTGCTGCTCGGACCGCGGCTCTTCCGATGCGGCCCCCGAACGCTGCTCCGCTCGCTGTGGTTCCTCCTCCACGGACTCCAAGGTCAGGGTTGGTGGACTCAGCTCTGCTATCTGCTCCAGGAGTTTCAGGCCCTCCGGCTGCAGGGGACATAAGTCCGTCTCCGGTGAAGAGGGGCAAGCCGGAGTCACATCTTCCTCGCTCAGGCACTTGCTGTTCATCATCGCTGCCTGATAGTCGGTGGCAGTGCATGCACCTGACTCCGCCATTTCTCCGAGGTCGGGCTTCTCCATCTCCTGCTTCCCGCCGTTGCAAATCAGGAGGTTGTCTTCTGCTTTGGGGCAGGTCATCTCCTTGCAGCCCGAAGCGCAGAGGGCGGTATCCATTTCTCGCGCCATTCTGGTAGTCTCCTCCCATAGCACGCCCTCCTTCTTCTCCAAAGTAGCAATGGCGGCGGCTTTTGGCGGGAACTTCTATTGGTCAATGGTAGCACACAGTCTCTCAATAAAGCCACAGTTCATGCACAACAAATCACAGTCTCTAGGCACACATGACCTGATTCTTCAGGCTTAAGTAGATCCTGTTCGTGACGCCAAGTTGCGGAGCGCCCCCACACCGCCGCAGGGCCGAGGGGTACCCGGAGCCGGGCCTCTGGGATCTCAGTCCTGGGGTTGTCACGGTGGCTAGACCCGGTCCGTGGCCCTGTCTGTCAGTGGGGGACGTCCGTTGTAAATAGGTGCTGTTAACGGTGGTGTAGCGGTGCAGTTGTGGGGTGCAGGTCGCGGTAAATAACGAGGACACCAGGTTGCAGTCTCTTTACCTCTTTACTGGAGATCTCTCGGTCCTCAGTCCGGAATCCGGCCCACCAGGCTGCGCAAGTCCGGCCGGTCCAATGGCACCTCCAGAGTTCTCCTCACAGGTGGAAATCAGTGCCTTCCTTCTTAGCGCTTTGTGTTGTAGTCCTTCCCTGCTGTGCTTACGGAAAGTACCCCACAACTGTTGTGTCTGTTTCTTAAGTTCCCTCACAACTCGATTAACTGATCTTCTGCTAATCTTCCGTCCCTTCCTGATGTTACAGTAAGAACGGCACCCGTTTGTCAGGTAGGCCTGGAGTTCTTCCGGGACCCTAGAGACGCCCCTCTCCCGCAATTGCCCCCCAAGACTTCATAGGTGATATGTGGTAGACAGCCCGCCTGAGACTGACTGTCCTGCCGCTGTTTGGAGTATGGCTTAAAGCTGTATATTATTCCACTCCCTCGGCGTTTCGGCCACCGGTTATGCGCCTCAGCAAGGTGCTGCCTCTTTCAACAAAACCCCTGCTGGTATTCTCCTTCTGCTTGATTTCGTTTCTCACTCAGCACAATCTATCTCGCTTCTAATCCTTTCTTAGGGCACCGCCGCTATTCTGAGCAGGCACGGTCCCGTTACGTTCTTTCAATGCCAAGCCTCTGCCAGGATCCCACCCCTGGCAGAGACCCTACTGTCTCTTCCTCCACAACACCCTCTCTCACTAGGTGTTGCTTCGTTCGATCCAGTCAGCTTTCTCTACTAACTTCCTGCCTGACCCCCAGTTTACCCACTATGGTGGGGAGTGGCCTAATGAATAGCACCCTTAGCTCCCCCCGGAGGCCCAGCTGTGAAACATATTGGTGTCTGTGATACCTGATTGGAGGAACTCCTTCAGTGCCATCGAACGCACCATGGCTCCCCTTAGTGGCGGAGCCACAGTACTGCAACAACCAGGACTCTGGGGCGCTGCACTAGCACCTTGTTTTCACTTTATGTTAGCACTATTTTAAAAAAAGGATTCTAGTAAAAGTTAAGTTTTATGTCCAATTTATTGAAAAACCCGCTATTCTTTTTATGGTGTGTATGATGCCCTAATACATAATTTTTAGAGACCTACCTTTAAAAATCGCATATACAGTGGAGGAAATAAGTAATTGATTCCGTGCTGATTTTGTAAGTTTGCCCACTAACAAAGATATGAGCAGTCTATAATTTTAACCCCTTTATGACCCCAGCTTTTTTCGGTTTAGCATTTTCATTTTTTTCTCACCTTCTTCCCAGAGCCATAACTTTTTATTTTTCCATCAATATGCCATGTGTGGGCTTATTTTTTGCAGGACGAGTTGTACTTTTGAACGTCATCATTAGTTTTAGCATGTCGTATACTCAAAAGCAGAAAAAAATTCCAAGTGTGGTGAAATTGCAAAAAAAAGTGCAATCTCACACTTGTTTTTTGTTTGGCTTTTTTGCTAGGTTCACTAATTGCTAAAATTGACCTGCCATTATGATTCTCCAGGTCATTACGAGTTCATAGACACCAAACATGTCTAGGTTCTTTTTTATCTAAGTGGTGAAAAAGTTTGCTAAAAAAAAAAAATAATTGTGCCATTTTCCAATACCCGTAGCATCTCCAATTTTCCTGATCTGGGGTTGTGTGAGGGCTTATTTTTTGCGGGCCGAGCTGACGTTTTTAATGATACCATTTTGGTGGAGATACGATCTTTTGACCGCCCGTTATTGCATTTTAATGCAATGTCGCGGCGACCATAAAAACGTAATTCTGGCGTTTTTACTTTATTTAGTCACTACGCCATTTAGTGATCAGGTTAATCCTTTTTTTAATTGATAGAATGGGAGATTCTGAACTCTGCTATACCAAATATGTGTAGGTTTGATTTTTTTAATTGTTTTATTTTGAATGGGGCGAAAGGGGGTGATTTAAACTTTTTTTTTTTTTTTAGCGCTTGTTAAATGCCGCTGTCAGAGTTTGACAGCGGCATTTAACTAGTTAATAGGCGCGGACGGATCACGATTTCACCAGCGCCTATTGCGGGCACATGTCAGCCGTTCAAAACAGCTGACATGTCCCAGCTCTTCACCGGAGCCCACAATAAAGCGGGGGATCTGCCCTCAAACATACTATTCCATCCGAGGGCAGAAAAGGGTTAAGGATAGGTTAATTTTAACATTGAGAGATAGAATATAAATAAGATCCAGAAAATCACATTGTATAAACTATATAAATTTATTTGCATTTTACAGTGAGAAATAAGTATTTGATCCCTCTGACTTACTACTTTGTTGCAAAACCCTTGTTGGCAAGCACAGCAGTCAGACTTTTTTGTAGTTGATGATGAGGTTTGCGCACATGTCAGGAGGAATTTTGGTCCACTCCTCTATGCAGATCATCTCTAAATGTTTAAGATATTGAGGCTGTCGCTTGGCAACTCGGAGCTTCAACTCCCTGCATAAGTTTTCTATGGGATTAAGGTCTGGAGACTGGCTAGGCCACTCAATGACATTAATGTGTTTCTTTTTGAGCCACTCTTTTGTTGCCTTGGCTGTATGTTTTGGATCATTGTCTTGCTAGTAGACCCAGCCACAACCCATTTATAATGTCTTGGCGGAGGTGGAGGGAAGGAAGTTGTCCATCCATTCTCCCATTGATGCGGCAAAGTAGTCCTGTGCCCTTAGCAGAGAAACACCCCCAGATCATAGTGTTTCCATTATCAAAATTAACCTACCCTTAAAATTACAAACTGTTCATGTCTTTGTCAGTGGGCATACTTACAAAATCAGCAAGGGATCAAATACTTATTTCCCCCACTGTACATACACAATGGGGAAATTAAATATTTCATAAACTGCCAATTTTGCAAGTTTTCCCACCTACAAAGAATGGAGAAGTCTGTAATTTTTATTGTAGGTACACTTCAACTGTGAGAGACAGAATCTAAAAATAAAAAAAAAGTGATTTTCAGTTTTTATGATTTTTAAATAATTAAATTGCATTTTATTGCATGAAATACATATTTGATACCAACCAGCAAGAATTCTGACTTTCACAGACCTGTTAGTTATCTTTAAGAAGCCCTTCTACTCTGCACTCATTACCTGTATTAATTGCACCTGTTTTAACTCGTTACTTGTATAAAAGACACCTGTCCTCTCCACCATGGCCAAGACCAAACAGTTGTCTAAGGACACCAGGAACAAAAATTTAGATGTGGACAAAGCTGGGATGGGCTACAGGACAATGGGCAAGCAGCTTGGTGAGAAGGCAACAACCGTTGGCACAATTATTAGAAAGTGGAAGAAACGCAAGATGACTGTCAATCTTTCTTGATTTTGGGCTCCATGAAAGATCTCGCTTCATGGAGTAAAGATGATTCTGAGAAAGGTCAGGAATCAGCCCAGAACTATATGGGAGAACCCAGTCAAAGACCTGAAGAGAGCTGGGATTACATTCTCAAATATTACCATTAATAACACACTATGCCGTTATAGATTTAAATTTTGCAGGTCACACAAGGTCTTCCTGCTCATGCCAGCACATGTCCAGGCCCATTTGAAGTTCGCCAATGACCATCTAGATGATGCAGAGGAGGCATGGGAGAAGGTCATGTGGCAGATGATACCAAAATAGAACTTTTTGGTATCAACTCCACTCGCCATGTTAGGATGAGTACAACCCCAAGAACACTGCCCACACTGTGAAGCTTGGCGGGGGAAGCATCATACTTTGGGGGTGCTTTTCTGCAAAGGTGACAGGATGACTGCACCGTATTGAAGAGAGGATGGGTGAGGTCATGTATCGCAAGATTTTTGAAGATGGGTCGTGGCTGGGTCTTCCAGCATAACAATAAAAATTAGTTACCAGCAATGCAACTGCTACCCATTTAGCCTCTTGCTTGCCCTTCCTTGCAACAAAAGGAGACACTCCTCATCTTGAAGAAGCTTACGAATCTGAGGTCTAGTAAAGACTCCTTCCTTTATTTTTGCTTCACTTAAGCATGGAAATTTATCAATAAGATACTTCAATTTTTATCCACTGCCTTTACAAAGTTCTTCATTAGGCCAAACTTGGTATGCAGTGGTGGCAACAAAACCTTATGTTGGTCAACAAGCGATAGATGCAGGACATTGTTATTCCCTGGCTGAAGTGAATGTTAGAGAGGCCAGTCTCTTATACAGGTCCTTCTCAAAAAATTAGCATATAGTGTTAAATTTCATTATTTACCATAATGTAATGATTACAATTAAACTTTCATATATTATAGATTCATTATCCACCAACTGAAATTTGTCAGGTCTTTTATTGTTTTAATATTGATGATTTTGGCATACAACTCCTGATAACCCAAAAAACCTGTCTCAATAAATTAGCATATTTCACCCGACCAATCAAATAAAAGTGTTTTTTAATACCAAACAAAAAAACCATCAAATAATAATGTTCAGTTATGCACTCAACACTTGGTCGGGAATCCTTTGGCAGAAATGACTGCTTCAATGCGGCGTGGCATGGAGGCAATCAGCCTGTGACACTGCTGAGATGTTATGGAGGCCCAGGATGCTTCAATAGCGGCCTTAAGCTCATCCAGAGTGTTGGGTCTTGCGTCTCTCAACTTTCTCTTCACAATATCCCACAGATTGTCTATGGGGTTCAGGTCAGGAGAGTTGGCAGGCCAATTGAGCACAGTAATACCATGGTCAGTAAACCATTTACCAGTGGTTTTGGCACTGTGAGCAGGTGCCAGGTCGTGCTGAAAAATGAAATCTTCATCTCCATAAAGCATTTCAGCCGATGGAAGCATGAAGTGCTCCAAAATCTCCTGATAGCTAGCTGCATTGACCCTGCCCTTGATGAAACACAGTGGACCAACACCAGCAGCTGACATGGCACCCCACACCATCACTGACTGTGGGTACTTGACACTGGACTTCAGGCATTTTGGCATTTCCTTCTCCCCAGTCTTCCTCCAGACTCTGGCACCTTGATTTCCGAATGACATGCAAAATTTGCTTTCATCAGAAAAAAGTACTTGGGACCACTTAGCAACAGTCCAGTGCTGCTTCTCTGTAGCCCAGGTCAGGCGCTTCTGCCGCTGTTTATGGTTCAAAAGTGGCTTTACCTGGGGAATGCGGCACCTGTAGCCCATTTCCTGCACACGCCTGTGCACGGTGGCTCTGGATGTTTCCACACCAGACTCAGTCCACTGCTTCCTCAGCAATCTTCCTCAGGGTCCGGTCACCTCTTCTCGTTGTACAGCGTTTTCTGCCACATTTTTTCCTTCCAACAGACTTACCATTGAGGTGCCTTGATACAGCACTCTGGGAACAGCCTATTTGTTGAGAAATTTCTTTCTGGGTCTTACCCTCTTGCTTGAGGGTGTCAATGATGGCCTTCTTGATATCTGTCAGGTCGCTAGTCTTACCCATGATGGGGGTTTTGAGTAATGAACCAGGCAGGGAGTTTTTAAAAGCCTCAGGTATCTTTTGCATGTGTTTAGAGTTAATTAGTTGATTCAGAAGATTAGGGTAATAGGTCATTTAGAGAACCTTTTCTTGATATGCTAATTTATTGAGACAGGTTTTTTGGGTTATCAGGAGTTGTATGCCAAAATCATCAGTATTAAAACAATAAAAGACCTGACAAATTTCAGTTGGTGGATAATGAATCTATAATATATGAAAGTTTAATTGTAATCATTACATTATGGTAAATAATGAAATTTAACACTATATGCTAATTTTTTGAGAAGGACCTGTATTATAGTGATATTCTCTTGCACATCTATCCCACTCAAACAGAAAGCAGCAGTACTTTGTGTATCCATCCTGTAGACCAAGTAAGAGGGCAACAACCTTTAAGTCACCACAGAGGGGCCACAAATGTTGGTTATAGTTCAGGCAATGTTGTCGTAGGTTTTTTTAATGTGTACTGCATAACCAACTTGAATTGAAGGTAGCACATTGCCATTATGCAGCAAAGTGACTTTTAGGCTTGTTTAGGACGAATTAATGAAGAGCCTCCATTCCCCTTGATTATAACTTATCTTCAGAGCTTCTATTAAATTGCTGATGTTGTTGTATGCCACAAAATCATCCTCCATGAAGAAGTATTGGACAAGATCTTTATCACAATTGTGGAATAAAGAAAATTTGAACATCGTCCTCTAGCATATTTCACTGCTGTAGCCTGGAACCTAAGAGCTCAGGCTTACCCTTGGGCAGATTGAAATCTCTACTAAGATAATTCAGTTCACTTTGTGTTATAAAGTGTGGTTCAGTTGAGGTTGCTGACAGAAAGTCTGGGTCCTGAGAGAAAGATGGTTGCTGACAGAAAATCTGGGTACTGAGAGGAAGATGTTTCATGACACCAAGCGCCCTCTTCTTCCTCACTCGATTGCAAAAATTTCTGGTGCTTTTTGAACAGGCAGTTCTTCTGTACTTCGCATTGTAATAGGCTGTGTGGTGGAACCACTGTGCCATGAAGAAAGAAAGCCTGGAGAGGCGTAACTAGGGGCCTCACCTAATATGACCTCCGATACACAGCAACATATGATACCATGATCTGAGGAGAGACCAAGGAGGTGGATCAGCTGCTACACCAGGACTGACCTTGGGTAGATGGCAGCTGACCCCATAGGAATGGATAGCTGGGACGACCTAAAGGAAGGTACAGTGAATGCACGCAGGTGCCAAAGAACACGGACACCACGGATGCAGATGGGACCGGCTGACATAGAAATTAGCTCTGGTGGGTGCAAGTGGATCGGCAGATATAGAGATGAGAACTGGCAGGTGCAGCGGGACAAGCTGACATATAGATGAGCACTGGCAGGTGCAACTGGTCCGGCTGACGTAGAGATGAGCCCTGGCAGGTGCAGTTGGACTGACTGATGTAGAGATGAACATTGACAGGTGCAGCAAGACCAGCTGATGTAGAGGTGAGCTCTGACAGGTGCAACTGGAATGGCTGACGTAGAGATGAGCACTTGTACCAGAGAACTAACAAGGGTGTTAGAAAACAAATTTACAACATTGCACAGACACCTCCATTTTGGAGGAGGTGCCTTAAATAGTAAGTGTTCTCCAGCTGGGGATACTTTTGGGGCATGTTCAGCCACGTAAGTCTTACCGGAGGGAAGACGAGAAAAGTCCAAAGGAACGACCGTGATTATTTTTGAGGACTCAATGTGTTTAAGCCTGAAAGGACCTGAAGAGAGCATCCACCTTGACGTTTATATCAGCCAGTTGAAATTGGAGAGTAAAGATGAAGAGAGTGAAGAACAGACCACCTGGCTTTTTGAGGTTTAAGGCACTGTGCGGATTGCAAATAAGCAAGATTCTTGTGATCAGTGTATATAAGCACAGGATGCAATGCTCCTTCCAGCAAGTATTGCCACTCTTTCAGAGCCAGCTTGATCGCGAGTAGTTCTCTATCGTCAATAGAGTAATTGCGTTCAGGTGCAGCGAAGATCTTAGAGAAGAAGCTGCAGGTCAACATACAAACAGATGAAGACTTCTGAGTAAGAACGGCATCAACCACTGAGGAAGATGCATCCACCTCCAGGAAGAACTGCTTGTTATGGTTTGGATGATGCACCACAGGGGCCAAGTAGAATGCCTGCTTGAGTGATGCAAAGGTGTCTTGTGGCTCTGGAGTCCGCTCCTGAGGATTAGCCCCTTTGCTGGTCAGGACAGAAGTAGGAGCAGTCAGGGAGGAAAAATGCGGAATAAATTGGTGATAATTCGCAAACCCGAGAAACCGCTGGATAGCCTTAACACTGTCTGGATGAGGCCACTTCAGGATTGTAGATACCTTCTTGGGATCCATCTTCAGACCAGTATCAGAAACAATGTCACCAAGAAACAGAAGGGAGGTCTGTTCGAAGATGCATCATTCATATTTGGCATACAAACGGTTAGTTTTTAACCTTAGCAGAACCTTGCGAGCGTCCCTCCTATATGTTGGCAGATCGGGAGAGAATACCAAGTGGTCATCTATGTATAATATCACACACATATACAGCAGATCCCGGAAGATGTTATTTACCAGTTCTTGGAAGACAGCTGGGGCATTACAGTGTCCAAGCAACATAACGCTATACTCATAATGGCCATTGCAAGTGTTCAGGGCTGTCTTCCATTTGTCTCCCTGGCGAATCTGAGCCAGGTTATATGCCCCTCATAGGTCAAGCTTTGTGAAGACTCTGGAACCCTTCAGGAGATTGAGCAGGACAAACGGGAGCAAGGCACTCTCGTGACAAACTGAACCCCAACAAAGTACTTCTCCAGACTTCCAGTACAGAATTTGTTTGTGTCTTTGCAGGTATGGTAAACTTAGAGGCATAGGGTAAGATAGGCTTCCAAGAAAAACTGTAGGTTCGACACCAAAAGATCTCCTCTCTCCATAAAGAGAATTGAGCCATGCTAGGGCCTCACCAGATAAATGGGACATGATGAAAGCCACTTTGACTCGGTCCGAGACAAACTGATAAGCCAGGAGTTTAAAGTGCAGCGTGTACTGGACAATGAACCCCTGATACAGGTCCGGAACCTGGTGCATAACTGGCAGCCTGGTGGGTCACCGTTGTGGTAACTGCCGCCTCAATGTGGAAGCGGCCGATACTGACAGCATGTCAAGACGGGTTTTCACAGTCCATAGATAGGATAAAATCTTATCCTGTTTATCTTTCTGGTGGGAGACCTCCTGGTATGGGTCCTAGATGGAAAACGCCTGAGAGCCAGCGGATTCCATGGCCTGTACAAACTATAATGGCCTGGGTGGTGGAACCACTGTGCCGTGGACCAAAGAAAGCCTGGAGGGGCGTAACTAGGAGCCTCACCTAATCTGACCTCGGAGACACTGCAGCATACGATACCATGATCCGAGGAGAGACCAGTAAGGTGGACCAGGTGCTACACCAGGACTGACCTTGAATAGATGGCAGCTGATGCCTTAGGGATGTATAGCTGGAACGACCCAAAGGTATGCTACTGTGATTGCAGGCAAACTTACAACATTGCACATGAACCTCGAAGTTGGAGGAGATGCCATAAATAGTAAATGTCCTCCAGCTATTGGCTGGGGACAATTTTGGGGAATGCGTGTGGCCCCTTTAAGAAAGGGGAAGTATGTACACACGCGCTAAGCACAGTGCCTGGGGACCTGCATCAGGCGGCAGCAGAACTGGAAGGAGATGACGGGGGCCGTGGCAGTGAGTACGCTGGCGTCTCTGCAGGGAGGGGGATACCGCACACAGAGATGCAGGCGTTACAAGCACTTGGCATATTGCTGATGAAATGTTTGGATCTTGTAAAGTCCACTTCTTTTCCTAATGGGGGGCACCATGCAGAAATAGCAATTGGTAGTGTGAATGTTTGGCTCTTTCCAGATCACTGGGACTGATAAAAGGCATAGATTGTCTCTTCCCATGCAACCACTGGGTAAGATGTGATGCACATCTATTGAAGTATATATGTGGAACCGAACTCTTGTCCTCTTGTCTCCAATTCTACAGCCAATATGCAGGTTGTAGGCTTTCCTTATGGATCGCCCCCAGGCGCAGGGCAGTGGGGTACTCGGTACCGGGTCCCTCTGTCTCGGTTCTGGGGATGTCACAGTGGCCCGACCCGGTCCGTGGCCCTGCTAAGGGGCGCCCAATTAAAGGTGATAGTTTGTCAAGTGTTCGTGACGCCACCTGTGGTATTCGGTCAGGGTGACCGACGTTGTTAGGGGTCCGCTGGGGTGATAGAATGGCAGCTAGATGGTATACCTTCCCACAGTTGAAGTATGTCCCCAGGGCTTCCCTTGATGAGTAGGTGGTAATGGTGGATGTTGTAAGGTGCGATGAATAACGAGGACACAAATGTTGCAATCTCTTTACCTTTTACTGAAGACTTCAGCGTCCACAGTCCAGAGCACTGTTCACAGGGCTGGCTGAGTCCAGCCGGTCCGTAGGCACATCCAGAGTTCCCTTTGCAGGTGGAAATCAGTAGCCTTCCTACTAGCGCCTGTGTGTTGTAGTACCTCCCTGCTGAGCACCACGGGATAGTCCTCACAACTGTCGTGTATATTTCTGATGTTCTTTCTCTCCGTCCCCCAGATGGTATGGATAGGACGACCCATATGACGGGGTAGGCCTGGAGCTATTTTATAGGGACCCTAGAGAAGCCCCTCTCCCACAATTTGCCTCCGTTGTCTTCATTAGGTTAAAGATTGGGCAGCCAACTAGGAATTAACTGTCCTGCCGTTGTTTGAAGTAATGCGTAGAGGCTATTACTCCCTCGGTGTTCCGGCCACCGGCTATGCGCCTCAGAAGGATGTTGCCGATCTTAAGGCAGGACTCCTCCTGGTATTATCTCCTAGTGCTGTGATCTCGTTTCTCACTTCTCCAGAATATACTTCGCTTCTTGTCCTTCCTTAGGATGCTGCCGCAATGAGGTGCAGGCGCAGCTCCATAACGTTCTATCTCTTGCTATGTCTCTGTCAGGATCCCACCCCTGACAGGGACCTCTGTCTGCAGCTCAGAAGTTCCTCCTTCTCCCCCTGTCTGCCTGACAGGTCTTCTCTGGGTCGAACCCAGGTAGCTTTCTGACTAACTTCCTATCCAACCCCCAGTTTTACCAGAGTGTGAGGAGTGGCCTAATAGATAGAACCTTTTGCTCCCCCTGGTGGCCGGAGTGTGAAGTGTAGTGTGTGACTGTGATACCTGGTCAGGTGAACTCCTTTAGTACCATCAGACGTACCATCACTCCCCCTAGTGGAAGAGCGACAATACTGCAAAGACCAGGACTCTGGGGTGCTGCACTTATCATCGTAGTCAAGTTTCGCGCAAAAGTGACTTCGCCGCATATGTAGCAAAAACCACAGTCTGTGTGTATGCAAGAATGGGGCATATCTGAAAAAAACATATAGAAGGATTTTAATATGCTAAGAAACCCTAAAACTGTATACCTTACACAGAAAGCATTTCTAAAAGTAGGTGATGCAATTTTAGTTAGAATTACATCATTGATGATAGAATACTGAAGACTCAATAGACTAAGTAGATGATGTAGTAGACTAGCTTCTAACAATGAAATAATGATTATGAAATAATAAAGATGCAATTTTTATATAAACCTGCATGAAAAGTGTCATAAGTAATTACAACCTCCTCTGGATCTTGAAAATTAGAGCCAATCAGCAAATTTAAGTATCATATTCATTTTCAGCACCACAAAATTAGTTGAGTTTAACTGTTTTCATCTCTGAACCAATTTGGCTGTAGAATAGGTAATTTTATGTCAGCATTAACCCCTTTCCGACATTGGGAGTAATAGTATGCCCAAGTCAGACTCCCCTTGTGCTCCAGAGCCCGCACCTTTCTGGGCACGACAGCTAATCTACACAGCTGAAATGTGCCCGTGACAGCTGCTGGTGGAATTCCTTGCAATCCACCCACGGCTGTTAACTCGTTAAATGCCGCTGTCAATCTCTGACAGCGGCATTTAACTCGCAGTTACCCGAAGCGCGTTGATAATCCTGCCCATCGGTGACCCTGTCACGTGATCGCAGGTCATTGATGTTTGTCATCGCCAGATTGTTATGAGCGCCGCCCTGTGGTCGGCACTCATAGCAAGTGAGCATTTCTGCTACACATAGGCGATCTACATCGCCTGTATGTAGCAGATGAGATCGAAGTATTGCAGCTACTAGTCTACCATGGAGACTATTGAAGCATGCAAAAAGTAAAAAAAAATGTTTTAAAAAATATAAAAAAATAAAATATCATAAAAGTTCAAATCACCCCCCTTTCGCCCCATTCAAAATAAAATGATTAAAAAAATCAAATATATCGCCGCATTCAGAATTGCCTGATCTATCAATCTAAAAAAAGAATTAACCCAATCGCTAAACGGCGTAATGAGAAAAAAATAAAAACGCCAGAATTACGTTTTTTTGGTCGCTGCTACAATGCAATAAAATACAATAACAGGCGATCAAAAGATAGTGTCAACACCAAAATGGTATGAATAAAAATGACAGCTCGGCGCGCAAAAAATAAGCCCTCATCCAGCCCCAGATCACGAAAAATGTAGACACTACAGGTCTCCGAAAATGGCGCCTTTTTTTTTTTTAAAGCAAATTTGGGATTTTTTTTTTCACCACATAAGTAAATAAAAAAGAACTTATACATAGTTGGGGTCTGTGAACTTGTAATGACCTGGAGAATCATAATAGCAGGTCAGCTTTAGCATTTTGAAAATGGTAAAAAAACAAAACAAAAAAACATGCCTTTGGGGTTTTCATTGGCTGTAAGCTATAATCATCAACATTAACAGAAATATACACTTGAAATAGATCATTCTGTTTGTAATGACTCTATATAATATATGAGTTTCACTTTTTCTATTGAAGAAATGAAATAAATTAACTTTTGATGATATTCTAATTTAGTGAGAAGCACCTGTATTAATCCTGTATGGTGTGCAACAGGTAGCATAAAGATGATAAAGTTATAACATAAAACATTGTTAAGGCATAAAGAAGATTAAGTTGTATTATCATATTTAGCCAAGCATTATAATTAAATGTATTAACATTGAATTACAGTGGGTCTGGAAAATATTCAAACCCTTTTAAATTTTTCACTCTTTGTTTCATTGCAGCCATTTGGTAAATTCAAAAAAGTTCACTTTTTTCTCATTAATGTTACACTCTGCACCTCATCTTGACTGAAAAAAACAGAAATGTAGTAATTTTTGCAAATTTATTAAAAAAGAAAAACTGAAATATCACATGGTCATAAGTATTCAGACCCTTTGCTCAGTATTGAGTAGAAGCACACTTTTGAGCTAGTACAGCCATGAGTCTTCTTGGGAATGATGCAACAAGTTTTTCACACCTGGATATGGGGGTCCTCTGCCATTCTTCCTTACAGATCCTCTCCAGTTCCGTCAGGTTGGATGGTGAACGTTGGTGGAAAGCCATTTTCAGGTCTCTCCAGAGATGCTCAATTGGGTTTAAGTCAGGGCTCTGGCTGGGCCAGTCAAGAATGGTCACAGAGTTGCTCTGAAGCCACTCCTTTGTTATTTTAGCTGTGTGCTTAGGGTCATTGTCTTGTTGAAAGGTGAACCTTTGGCCAAGTCTGAGGTCCAGAGCACTCTGGAAGAGGTTTTCATCCAGGATATCTCTGTACTTGGCCGCATTCATGTTTCCTTCAATGACAACCAGTCGTCCTGTCCCAGCGGCTGAAAAATACCCCCATAGTATGATGCTGCCACCACCATGTTTCACTGTTCGGATTGTATTGGGCAGGTAATGAGTAGTGCCTGGTTTTCTCCTCACATACCGCTTAGAATTATCACCAAAAAGGTCTATCTTCATCTCATCAAACCAGAGAATCTTATTTCTCATGGTCTGGCAGTCCTTCATGTGTTTTTTTTTTTTTTTAGCAAAATCTATGCAGGCTTTCATATGTCTTGCACTAAGGAGAGGCGTCCGTTGGGCCACTCTGTCATAAAGGCCCAACTGGTGGAGGGCTGCAGTGATAGTTGACTTTGTGGAACTTTCTCCCATCTCCCTACTGCATTTCTGGAGCTCAGCCACAGTGATCTTGAGGTTCTTTTTAACCTCTCTCACCAATGCTCTTCTCCCACAATTGCTCAGTTTGGCTGGACGGCCAGGTCTAGGAAGACTTCTGGGAGTCCCAAACTTCTTCCATTTAAGGATTATGGAGGCTACTGTGCTCTTAGGAACGTTGAGTACTGCAGAAATTCTGTTGTAACCTTGGCCAGATCTGTGTCTTGCCACAATTCTGTCTCTGAGCTCCTTGGTCAGTTGCTTTGAACTCATGATTCTCATTTGGTCTGACATGCACTGTGAGCTGTGAGGTCTTATATAGACAGGTGTGTGCCTTTCCAAATCAAGTCCTATCAGTTTAATTAAACACAGCTGGACTCCAATGAAGGAGTAGAACCGTCTCAAGGAGCATCACAAGGAAATGGACAGCATGTGACTTAAATATGAGGGTCTGAGTAATCATATTGATACCACAGGTGTCACAGAGATTTATATCATTGTTCGGTGAAGAAAATAATTAAATTTTTGCCTCAAAATTTTTGTTTCAGCCTTAGATTTTATATTTTCATATAGGGAAATGATAAAAACGGCACCAAGATTTGTCACACAATTTGTCACAGGGACAGAGAGAGGCCAGAAGATTGGGTTGTCTGGCTACATTGTAGTCACTCTGTAACCTCAGACTTGTGAATCCTGATTCTCCGTTATCAGTGCTAGGAACGGTGGTCACGTGACCACAAGTATGTGATATGCTTACTCATGGTCAGAATTGATCTAGACTTTTTCCAGCTTCGTGTAATACGCTTGCACTAAAAATGTGCTGTAAGGATTAGCAATTCTGTAGTCACAGAGTGATGCAGACTTGTTGTTCTAGATTGGACCGCCCCTCTAATCTCTGAGTCAAAATGTTAAAACCATGTTAAAGTGTTTGCTAATCTAGTACATCCGAGTCCAGCACATAACGTTTATTTTATTATTATGTTTTTATAGCGCTATCATATTACACAGCAGTTTACAGACATTATCATCACTGTCCCCATTAGGGCTCACAATCTAGATTCCCTATCAGTATGTCTTTGGAGAGTGGAAAGAAACCAGAGCGCCCAGGGGAAACCCACACAAACAAGGGGAGCACATCTAAACTCCTTGCACATGTTGTCCTTTGTGGAATCTGAACCCAGGACTCCAGTGCTAACCACTGAGCCACTGACTGTGCTGTTTAATTCTTTTTTAGAAGAATCCATTTATTTATGCTATTTGACATAAATAAAAAGGACTTTTCCAAACCGTGAACACATGCGACATTTGAAGCAATTGTAGTCATTGGATTTAATAAATTAGAAATGTTACATCACAACAGGAGGAAACGAAAACTAGGAGTGGATCAGTGTGACCTAGTGACATGGACGTTCTTCACTTTCCAGAAGCTGCTAGCCACTTCCAGCAGTGACAGCTGCTCTGGATCATCTCCCACTATATCAGCTTCACTCCCTTCTGTCACCTCCATAAATGGCAGGGCAGGTGGGATTGTCCACCCTAACAGGGGGACTGCTACTATTTAAGAAGGCTTTCAACATTTTATTATACTTTGCCCTTTAAATAAATTCAAAAACGCATCATTATTTATTTGCTTATTTATAGTCTAATGTTATAGTTATTTGTCTCTTCTTTGTAGCATTTAAACAGAATTATTTAACAGGAGGACCCCCTGTGCCGTCTGATGTGCCAGCATTCCGAAGAAGTGGACCATCTCATTCACATCTATATATAACCCAGAGGACACATGCTGGCTGAAGAATACCAGAGGAACAGACATCCAGACAAGTCCCGGATTTCTTATGCCTGCAAAGGTAACGCAGTCTGTCTATTGATCTATGAAAAGTTTATATAGTCTTTATTGATCTCTATGTTTGGTTGCCCACTGCTAATTTTCAATGTCACTGCTAGGACCGAGCAATACAGTATTAACCAGAGGGTGTACTTTTTTCTTTTGCTTTTTTGTGACCTTTATTTGCATCTGAATACTGCATTTTCCGGTTCAAGCAAACATGAGCATTATTCATCGTACTCTCTTATATTTACCAATAATATGTATATGTAAAGAAGGCAAATAAGCACAATAATAGCAGATGTATATTTCTGATCATATCATTTGTAGCAATGCACTTATTTGGATGAATGGACGTGTATACTGATATTCAAATGGGGCAAAAATGGAAGGAAAACTTTAAAAAAAAATGTATTCAGTGTGAGAGCGAGATACAGAAATCCCCGCACTTACACACTTTGGCATGCTATCAATGTTTGAGGAATGTTCTACCACAGTGTATCCATTTGGGCAGGCAAATCATCACAATCCTCTGCTGGCAGCTCCCTCTGCAATTGTTGACCAATAAGGTACCAGATGTGCTTGATGGGAGACAAGTGCACAGACGCTGCTGGGCATGGTAGCACGTTTAGGCCACACAGGCTGCTCATAGTAACAGGAGAAACTTGACATCTGGCTTGTTGTGTTGAAAAATCGTCCTTGGGATACTTTGGGAAAAATGGATGTACCTCTGGTACCATCACTAAATCAATGCAATTGTACGTGGAATGACTAGAAGGGTCTGACTACAGTACATTATGCCACCTCACATAATAATCTACCCACGTGGTCTCCAGACCAATCTCTGGATATCACTGCTTGCAAGAAAAAAGCGAGTCTCATCTCTGAAAAGAATAGACCTTCATTGCTCTATTCCAGCCTCTTGCCTCCTTGTGTGCAACACAATTAAAAAGCTTTAACAATGGAAACCAGTCCTGCTTCCGAGATTATGGTGTGAGGTGCCATAATGTGCGGTAGCCAGACCCCTCTAGCCTTCATTTCAGGTACATTAACAGCTCTGAGTTACATTGATTTGGTGGTAGAATCAGTGATATGACCATTTCTCCAACATTGCAGCAGCAGTTTTTCAACACGACAACGTTAGACCTCATGTTGCTTGTGTTATACTATGAGCAGTCTGTGATACCTAAACAAGCCACCATGGCCTGCAGCGTCTCCAGACTTGTCTCCCACTGAGGACATCTTGGACGTCATTGGTCAGCAACTGCAAAAGGAGCTGCCAGCAGTGGATATTAATGATTTGCTTGGCCAAGTGCATTCAGTGTGGCAGAACATTCCTCAGACTACCATTAACCATGATAATGGTTGTGACATGTGACTTGAAAATTGTATTACTTTTTTTCATGTCATTTTCATATCATGAACATGTCTATTGATCCTGTGATTTCCATAATTCTATGACATTTCCTTCTTCTTCTTATTATTATTTATTTATATAGCACCATTGATTCCATGGTGCTGTATATGAGAAGGGGTTACATACAAATTACAGATATCACTTACTGTACAGTAAACAAACTAACAATGACAGACTGATACAGAGGGGAGAGGACCCTGCCCTTGCGGGCTTACATTCTTCAGGATGGGGGAGAGGAGATAGTCGGTCTGGGGGTTGCAGCAGCTTCGGTATTGGTGAGGCGGTATCTCCGGTAATGGTGAGGAGGAAGCGGGGTCATTGCAGGCTGTAAGCTTTCTTGAACAGGTGTGTTTTCAGGTTCCATCTGAAGGATCCGAATGTGGTTGTTAGTCAGATGTGTTGGGGCACAGAATTCCAGAGGATGGGGGATATTCGGGAGAAGTCTTGGAGGCGATTAGGTGAGGAGCGAATATGTGTGGAGGAGAGAAGGAGGTCTTGGGAGGGTCACAGATTACATGAGGGGAAATATCAGGAGATTATTTCAGAGATATATGCAGGTTATGCATGGCTTTGTAGGTCAGGATTAGTAATTTGAACTGGATACGCTGCGGGAATGGGAGCCAATGAAGCCAATGAGATTTGCAGAGGAGAGAAGTGGAGGAGTAGCGAGGGGAGAGAAGAATTAGTTGGGCAGCACAGTTAAGGATGGACTGGAGAGGTGCGAGAGTGTTAGCAGGGAAGCCACAGAGGAGGTTGTTGCAGTAGTCGAGGCGGGAGATGATGAGGGCATACACAAGCATTTTAGTAGACTGATCGTTGAGGAAAGGACGGATTATGGAAATATTTTTGAGCTGAAGGTGACAGGAGGTGGAAAGAGCTTGGATGTGCGGTTTGAAGGACAGGGCAGAGTCAAGGGTTACTCTGAGGCAGCAGACTTCTGGTACGGGGAAAAGTGTGATGTAATTTATTGTGATAGATAGATCAGGTAAGGAAGATCTGTGAGATGGAGGAAAGATGATGAGTTTAGATTTGTCCACATTGAGTTTGAGGAAGCGAGAGGAGAAGAAGGAGGATATGGCTGATAGACACTCCGGGATTATGAACAGCAGAGAGGGACATCTGGGCCAGAGAGGTAGATCTGAGTGTCATCAGCATAAAGGTGATACTGGAATCCATGGGACTTTATGAGTTGTCCCAGGCCAAGTGTATAGACTGAGAAGAGTAGAGGTCCTAGAACAGAGGCTTAGGGGACTCCAACAGAGAGAGGGTGGGATGAGGGATAATATGGGAGTGGGAGACGGTGAGTGTGCGATTGGAAAGGTACGAGGAGATCCAGGATAGGGCGAGGTCTTTGATGCCAAAGGAAGAGAGGATCTGTAGTAGGAGGAGGGAGTGGTCAACTGTGTTGAAAGCAGAGGACAGGTCTAGAAAGAGGAGTATAGAGTATTGTTTGTTTGCTTTGGTTGTAAGTAGGTCGTTATTAATTTTGGTCAGGGCAGTCTCAGTGGAATGATGGTGACGGAAGCCAGATTGTAGATTGTCAAAGAGTAAGTTAGATGAGAGGAAGGAAAGTTCAGTGTGGAAGTGCTGCTCCAGGAGATTGAAAGAGAATGGGAGCAGTGATATTGGGCGATAGCTGGACATAGCGGTTGGGCCAAGGGTTGGCTTCTTAAGGATAGGCGTGATTGTGGCATGTTTGAAAGCAGAAGGGAAGGTAAAAGAAGTTAGTGATAGGTTGAAGAGATGGGTTAGGGATGGGATAAGTGTGGTGGTGAGGTTGGAGAGGAGATGGGATGGGGTCTAGTGCACAAGTGGGGAGGTGTGATTTGGAGAGAAGACAATTAAGCTCCCCTTCAGTGATGTTGGAGAGGGAGGTTATGGGAGAGGAGCATTGGTCTGGTATACAAAGGGGTTGTGGTCGTTGAACAATAAAGACTTGCCTTGTTTGGTCGACCTTATTTTTGAAGTATGTGGCAAAGTTCTCAGCAGAGATGAAGGAATTGATTCAAACTCATCACTAGTGAGACTGCTGAACAATGTTGGGGAGTGTATGTATGTATGTGTATACACTTATCAAAGTTAGTATAGATATTATGCAGCTTTGATTTTTTTCTCAAAGCACAATAGTTAATGTATATATATATACATATATATATATCAACCACTGATATAACTAGTATATCAACAAAAATGGTTTTAGGTTACAAAGACAATTTTGTGTCACATACTAGAAGTAAGACAGGTGGCCATGACACATGGTCCAACGTGACCAATTCAGCTTCCATATATGGTCAGTACTTAGTCAGCTGAATAGACACTCGTTTAGTGTAAAGTACAGTACATTTAGCAGACCCCCCCAGACCACCACATGTCCCAATCTGTTGATATCAGTATGCTTGTCTGTCTCGTTATTAATAACCTCTATTTGGTTACAAATATACCGTACTAATTTAACTGTGAAAGAGCAGAGAAACAGTGTGGTCCTAAATACACATTTTGGTCACCAGTCATGTGAAAAGGGCTTCTCTTCTATGAAGGGGTTGTCCGATTTCATAGAGAAGAAGAAACAACAGTGCTTATGCTAACTAAATTAGCATTAATTACTTGGTTGCCCCCTTCCAGCCTTTGCTTACAGGGCTCCACTGACAACATTATATTTCCAAACACATATACATACACTATGCAGCAGCACACTGTGATTAATGCATACATACACTTCAATATTACTTGACATGTAAAAAACGTGATGTACTTAGTCAACTTTTTTTTTGATCAAAAAGTGTTAAAGCCATCCAGCAATGACAAGGTGTACCTCACATAAATGGTCTCTAGCTCTAATGACTCACCTTTCCATGTGCCCAGACAGGCTTCAAATGAAATGAGAAGAGATATTAACAAGGCTTAGCTTGTAATAAAACCTTTTTGGTGAAAGATGGATGGAGAAGATTTCTGAGCCCGAGACGGATCCACCGCTATTACAAACTACAAAAAAAAAAAAAAAAAGGGCCTGGACATCTTTAGTACTAAATTAAATACACTATATGGCCAATATACAAACATATACATACACTGTGTGTCAGTACACTGCTGGTAATGAATACATACCTTCTACTATTACTATTACTATACACATTAAAAACATGAGGTGCTTAGTTAACATTTTTTTTTAACAAAAAACATAAAAACATGTCCAAACACGACAAGGTGCACCTCATATGGATGGTCCCTAACGGTATGGTTATGTTTATAACATTCTTCCCCCAATCACTGGGCTTGTCAATCTTGTGCTGTTTAAAGATGTATGTCTTAAATATTTAAAGGAATCCTGTCAGGTGAATCATGTTGCCCAAAGCATGGGCAGCATGACTCTCATCCTGCCGGCAAGATTGCAGCCAGGTATGTTTTTCTTTCAACCACTCTGGAGTTTAAGAAAAAATATAATTTAAAGGTCTGGCCGAGGGCCATAGCTGGAAACAAGACTTGTTTGGTGCTGTCCCGGCTGTCTCATCTCAGTGCCGCTGCAGGTAATTGACAGGTCTCTCCCTCTTGTGTACATAGAGAGTGACCTGCCAATCACCTAGAGCAGCGCTGGGAAGAGCTGGCCAAGGGCAGAGCCGGACTAGTCTAGTCTACGGCTATGGTCCCTGGCAGGATCTTCAAAGAATATTTCCTCTGACACACCAGAGCTTTTCAGAGAAAAACATATCTGGCTGCAATAGTGCAGCCAGGCTGCAATTTTTGCTGCCCGTGGTTTGGTCAGCATGAATCGCCTGACAGGTTCCTTATTCGCTTTACTTTGCATTAATAAATATTACAAAAAAAAGTTATTAAATGGGTCGAGAGCTTAGTCAATTCCTAGTATGCATGTTGAACATATTTTGGTTGGCATTTAAATCTCCCTTAATATGAGAAATCAATTGTCGTAAGAAGTGCTCTCAGCTCTACCCTCCTTAGGATATGTGCACATGACATCTTACAGATGTTGGCATTTCTAAATTCTTGAAGCAGAAGACATTTCTTCAGTTGTTTTTTCTTTTAATCATAATTTTGCATATAAAGTATTGGTAGCTTTCAAGAGGAAGCCGCCTGACACCGGAAGAATGGTCAGTTCTGTTAGCTGCATATTGTGAACATACCCTAAAATGGAAGGAAGCCCCTTATACAGTATCTCCATCAAAAAGAGGAGAGTAGCTGCAGTGACAATTAGGGGGCAGACAGGCTGCAGTATAACATGTTAGACTATTGCATCGCAATGCTCGGACTGGCCGTTGACTCTCCTGACCTGAGCCAGACAGCTGCACAGAAATACATGCTATCATGCTTATTAGGTCAGCAAAGCCGCCAGCCAGTCCAAGCATTGCGATGCAACTGTCGACCGTGTTATACAGCCGGCTGACTGCGCTCTTCTGTACCCAATCAGACCCGTTATCGTGTTATCAGAGCATGTTCGGGTGTTATCAGAGTATCTCAGGCGTGCTCGGAAAATATGTTTGAGTTCCTGTGACTGCATGTTTCGCAGCTGTTAGACAGCCACAAAACATGCGGGGATTGCCTAACAGGGAGGCATGCAGCCGTAGAGACTCAAACATTCACTGTGTGCAGAATTATTAGGCAAGTTGTATTTTAGAGGATTATTTTTATTATTGATCAACAACTATGTTCTCAATCAACCCAAAAGACTCATAAATATCAAAGCTTAATATTTTTGGAAGTTGGAGTGGTTTTTTTACATTTGGCTATCTTAGGAGGATATCTGTTTGTGCAGGTAACTATTACTGTACAGAATTTAGGCAAATTAATAAAAAACAAATATATTCCCATCTCACTTGTTTATTTTCACTAGGTAAATCAATATAACTGCACAAAATTTAGAAATAAACATTTCTGACATGCAAAAACAAACCCCCCCAAAATTAGTGACCAATATAGCTGTTGTGGATTCTGTTTGCGGGCTCCCTCTGGTGGTTACTGCTGGTACTGGGTGACTTTGGTGGGTTGCGGCCTTTGGTTTCCACCTGTCCATCAGAGGCTGGGTGTTTCCTATTTTACCTGGCCTCTCTGTCATTTCCCTTGCCGGCTATCAATGTGTTCAGATGTGCTCTGTTTGGTTCCTGCCTACCTGCTCCCAGATCTTTCAGGATAAGCTAAGTGCTGATCTTCAGTTGTTTGGTTTTTTGTCCAGCTTGCTTAGAATGTCTCTTTGTTAGCTGGTTGCTCTAGTGGACTGAGGTTCTCCCCATGTGCCATGAGTTGGCACATGGGTTCTTGTAATCTCAGGATGGTTTTTTTGATTAGGGTTTTTTAGCTGACCGCTCAGTCCCCTTTTGTGTCATTCTGCTTTCTAGTTTTCAGCGGGCCTCTATTTGCTAAAGCTATATACATCATCTATATGTGTGTGCCTTCCTCTCATTTCACCGTCAATATATGTGGGGGGCAACTATACCTTTGGGGTTAATTCCTCTGGAGGCAAGTGAGGTCTTTGTTTTCTCTGCAGTACTAGTTAGCTCTTAGGCTGGTGCGTGGCGTCTAGAACCAACGTAGGCACGCTCCCTGGCTATCTCTAGTTGCGTTTGTCAGGCGTAGGGCAGCGGTCAGCCCAGGTTCCATCACCCTAGAGCTCGTCCGATTTTTATTATTCTTTGCTTATCCTGTGCTATCCCTAGCCATTGGGGATTCATGACAGTATAGCCGGCCCACAAAGTGTTAATTGTTTGGGCTGAAGCAGGAGAAAAAGAAGTGTTCAAGGGAAATTTTTTTTTTTTTTTTTCCTTCAGAGTTTTGCTGCCTAGCCCTTAATTGCTGTCTAGCTGCTTCTTACCTCCTCTTAACCCTTGAATGGCTCTGATCTTAGCTGTTTATCATGGATGTCCAGAGTTTGGCTTCCAGCCTGAGTAATCTCGCGGCAAAGGTTCAAAACATACAGGATTTCGTTGTTCACACTCCCATGTCTGAACCTAGAATTCCTATTCCAGAGTTTTTTTCTGGAGATAGATCTACCTTCCTGAATTTCAGGAACAATTGTAAATTGTTTCTCTCTTTGAAATCTCGCTCCTCTGGAGACCCTGCTCAACAGGTCAAGATTGTTATATCGTTCCTACGGGGCGACCCTCAGAATTGGGCATTTGCATTGGCACCAGGGGATCCTGCGTTGCTCAGTGTGGATGCGTTTTTTCTGGCATTGGGATTGCTCTATGAGGAACCTAACCTAGAGATTCAGGCTGAAAAGGCTTTATTAGCCCTCTCTCAGGGGCATGATGAAGCGGAAATATATTGTCAGAAATTTCGGAAATGGTCGGTGCTTACTCAGTGGAATGAGTGCGCCCTGGCTGCAAACTTCAGAAATGGTCTTTCTGAGGCCATTAAGGATATTATGGTGGGGTTCCCTGCGCCTACAGGTCTGAATGAGTCTATGGCTATGGCCATTCAGATTGATCGGCGTTTACGGGAGCGCAAACCCGTGCACCAGTTGGCGGTGTCTTCTGAACAGGCACCTGAGACTATGCAATGTGATAGAATTCAGTCCAGAAGTGAACGGCAAAATTATAGGCGGAAAAATGGTTTGTGTTTTTATTGTGGTGATTCAGCTCATGTTATATCAGCATGCTCTAAACGCACAAAAAGGGTTGATAAATCTTTTGCCATTGATACTCTGCAGTCTAAGTTCATTTTGTCTGTGACTCTGATTTTTTCACTGTCTTCCATTTCCGTCGATGCCTATGTGGATTCAGGCGCTGCCCTGAGTCTTATGGATTGGTCATTTGCTAAACGCTGCGGTTTTAGTCTAGAGCCTCTGGAAGTTCCTATTCCTCTGAAGGGAATTGATTCTACACCATTGGCTATGAATAAACCGCAGTATTGGACACAAGTGACCATGCGCATGACTCCCGTTCATCAGGAGGTGATTCGCTTCCTTGTACTGTATAATTTACATGATGTACTAGTGCTTGGTCTGCCATGGTTACAAACTCATAATCCTGTCCTGGACTGGAAAACAATGTCTGTGCTAAGCTGGGGATGTCAGGGGGTTCATGATGATGCACCTCCGATTTCTATTGCTTCATCCACTCCTTCGGAGATCCCTGCGTTTTTGTCGGATTATAGAGATGTTTTTGAGGAGCCTAAGCTCAATTCGCTCCCTCCTCATAGAGAGTGTGACTGTGCTATAGAATTGATTCCTGGCAGTAAGTTCCCTAAGGGTCGTTTATTTAATCTGTCACTGCCAGAGCATACTGCTATGCGGAATTATATTAAGGAGTCCTTGGAAAAGGGACATATTCGTCCATCTTCGTCCCCTCTGGGAGCAGGTTTTTTTTTTGTGGCAAAAAAAGATGGTTCCCTGAGGCCTTGTATAGATTATCGCCTTCTGAATAAGATTACAGTCAAATACCAGTATCCATTGCCATTATTTACTGATTTGTTTGCTCGCATTAAGGGGGCTAGGTGGTTCACTAAAATAGATCTTCGTGGTGCGTATAATCTGGTGCGGATAAAACAGGGTGATGAGTGGAAAACCGCATTTAATACGCCTGAGGGCCATTTTGAGTATTTGGTAATGCCTTTTGGACTCTCCAATGCTCCGTCAGTCTTTCAGTCCTTTATGCACAATATTTTCCGTGAATATCTGGATAAGTTTATGATTGTGTATTTGGATGATATTTTGGTGTTTTCTGATGACTGGGAGTCTCATGTTCTACAGGTCAAGAAGGTGTTTCAGGTTTTGCGGGCCAATTCTCTGTTTGTGAAGGGCTCAAAGTGTCTCTTCGGAGTCCAGAAGATTTCCTTTTTGGGGTACATTTTTTCTCCTTCTACTATTGAGATGGATCCCGTTAAGGTTCAGGCTATTTGTGACTGGACACAACCTACATCTGTTAAGAGCCTTCAGAAGTTCTTGGGGTTTGCTAATTTTTATCGTCGGTTCATTGCTAATTTTTCCAGTATTGTTAAACCTTTGACTGATTTGACTAAAAAGGGTGCTGATGTTGCTGATTGGTCTCCTGCGGCCGTGGAGGCCTTTCAGGAACTTAAGCGCTGGTTTTCTTCTGCTCCTGTGTTGTGTCAACCAGATGTTTCACTTCCTTTTCAGGTGGAGGTTGATGCTTCCGAGATTGGAGCGGGGGCGGTTTTGTCACAGAGAAGTTCTAATGGCTCGGTGATGAAGCCATGTGCTTTCTTCTCTCGAAAATTCTCGCCCGCCGAGCGCAATTATGATGTGGGTAATCGGGAGCTTTTGGCCATGAAGTGGGCATTTGAGGAGTGGCGTCATTGGCTTGAGGGTGCTAAACATCGCGTGGTGGTCTTGACTGATCACAAGAATCTCATTTACCTTGAGTCTGCCAGGCGTTTGAATCCTAGACAGGCTCGTTGGTCGTTATTTTTTTCTCGTTTCAATTTCGTGGTTTCATACCTGCCAGGTTCAAAGAATGTGAAGGCAGATGCTCTTTCCAGGAGTTTTGTGCCTGACTCTCCTGGAGACACTGGGCCTGCTGGTATCCTTAGGGATGGGGTAATATTGTCCGCCGTATCCCCAGACTTGCGACGCGCATTGCAGGAGTTTCAGGTGGATAAACCGGATCGATGTCCACCAGAAAGACTGTTTGTTCCGGATGATTGGACCAGTAGAGTCATCTCCGAGGTCCATTCTTCTGTGTTGGCTGGTCATCCTGGAATATTTGGTACAAGAGACTTGGTGGCCAGGTCTTTTTGGTGGCCTTCCTTATCTAGGGATGTGCGCACCTTTGTGCAGTCTTGTGAAATGTGTGCTCGAGCTAAGCCTTGCTGTTCACGGGCTAGTGGGTTGTTGTTATCCTTGCCCATCCCGAAGAGGCCTTGGACGCACATTTCCATGGATTTTATTTCTGATCTCCCGGTTTCACAGAAAATGTCCGTTATCTGGGTTGTGTGTGACCGCTTTTCTAAGATGGTTCATTTGGTGCCCTTGCCTAAGTTGCCCTCCTCCTCTGAGTTGGTTCCTTTGTTTTTTCAGAACGTGGTTCGTTTGCATGGGATTCCGGAGAATATCGTTTCTGACAGGGGATCCCAGTTTGTGTCTAGATTTTGGCGGACGTTTTGTGTCAAGATGGGCATTGATTTGTCTTTCTCGTCTGCATTCCATCCTCAGACGAATGGCCAGACGGAGCGAACTAATCAGACCTTGGAAACTTATTTGAGGTGTTTTGTTTCTGCTGATCAGGATGACTGGGTTGCTTTTTTGCCACTGGCCGAATTTGCTCTTAATAATCGGGCTAGTTCGGCCACGTTGGTCTCTCCTTTTTTTTGTAATTCGGGGTTTCATCCTCGTTTTTCCTCTGGTCAGGTGGAGTCTTCGGATTGTCCTGGAGTGGACGTGGTGGTGGACAGGCTACATCACATTTGGAATCAGGTGGTGGACAATTTGAAGTTATCTCAGGAGAAGACTCAGCAGTTTGCTAATCGCCGTCGCCGCGTGGGTCCCCGACTTCTTGTTGGGGACTTGGTGTGGTTGTCTTCTCGTTTTGTCCCTATGAAGGTCTCTTCTCCTAAGTTCAAGCCTCGGTTCATCGGTCCTTATAGGATCTCGGAGATTCTTAACCCTGTATCTTTCCGTTTGGATCTCCCAGCATCGTTCGCTATTCATAATGTGTTCCATCGGTCGTTGTTGCGGAGGTATGAGGTGCCTGTTGTTCCTTCGGTCGAGCCTCCTGCTCCGGTGCTGGTGGAGGGAGAATTGGAGTATGTTGTTGAAAAGATCTTGGATTCTCGTGTTTCCAGACGCAAACTCCAGTATTTGGTTAAGTGGAAGGGTTATGGTCAGGAGGACAATTCCTGGGTGGTCGCCTCCGATGTTCATGCGACTGATTTGGTCCGCGCCTTCCATAGAGCTCACCCTGATCGCCCTGGGGGTTCTCGTGAGGGTTCGGTGACCCCTCCTCAAGGGGGGGGTACTGTTGTGGATTCTGTTTGCGGGCTCCCTCTGGTGGTTACTGCTGGTACTGGGTGACTTTGGTGGGTTGCGGCCTTTGGTTTCCATCTGTCCATCAGAGGCTGGGTGTTTCCTATTTTGCCTGGCCTTTCTGTCATTTCCCTTGCCGGCTAGCAATGTGTTCAGATGTGCTCTGTTTGGTTCCTGCCTACCTGCTCCCAGATCTTTCAGGATAAGCTAAGTGCTGATCTTCAGTTGTTTGGTTTTTTGTCCAGCTTGCTTAGAATGTCTCTTTGTTAGCTGGTTGCTCTAGTGGACTGAGGTTCTCCCCATGTGCCATGAGTTGGCACATGGGTTCTTGTAATCTCAGGATGGTTTTTTTGATTAGGGTTTTTTAGCTGACCGCTCAGTCCCCTTTTGTGTCATTCTGCTTTCTAGTTTTCAGCGGGCCTCTATTTGCTAAAGCTATATACATCATCTCTATGTGTGTGCCTTCCTCTCATTTCACCGTCAATATATGTGGGGGGCAACTATACCTTTGGGGTTAATTCCTCTGGAGGCAAGTGAGGTCTTTGTTTTCTCTGCAGTACTAGTTAGCTCTTAGGCTGGTGCGTGGCGTCTAGAACCAACGTAGGCACGCTCCCTGGCTATCTCTAGTTGCGTTTGTCAGGCGTAGGGCAGCGGTCAGCCCAGGTTCCATCACCCTAGAGCTCGTCCGATTTTTATTATTCTTTGCTTATCCTGTGCTATCCCTAGCCATTGGGGATTCATGACATATAGCCACCTTTCTTTATGATGACACTCAACAGCCTTCCATCCATAGATTCTGTCAGTTGCTTGATCTGTTTATGATCAACATTGCGTGCAGCAGCCACCACAGCCTCCCAGACACTGTTCCGAGAGGTGGACTGTTTTCCCTCCCTGTAGATCTCACATTTTATGAGGGCTCATAGGTTCTCTATGGGGTTCAGATCAGGTGAACAAGGGGGCCATGTCATCATTTTTTCTTCTTTGAGACCTTTACTGGCCAGCCACGCTGTGGAGTAGTTGGAGGC